>NC_085991.1:23181583-23487208 GCF_030014385.1 Trichomycterus rosablanca | reverse complement strand
CACAAAAAAGCACAATTTGCATCTCACCTTCATACACCTAGTCTACACTTCCAAAGCACTACATTAAATACCATTCCCAACGTTACTAATTTTAAACTGCCCCCTAATACTAATGTTATTGATCAGATTCAACTGTTACTGAGTGTACTGTTTTAATCCCGATGTAGTAAGGTGGTATGCAACATAATACGAAATGCATTTCCAAAGAACTGTTTGACCTGCTTGGTTTAAATCCTTTCATCCTTTCATCAGATTTTATGCCCTAATCACATCCATTATTTCTGGCAGCACAATTAATGTTTCACTGAGTCATGACAGTGTGTTAGGGTGAGATTCCATGTAAAAGCTGCATTAAACATCACACGTCATTTCAAAATTTTGAGTCAGCGATAGATTATGTTTGGACAGTAATACAGGGAGGTGAGGGTGCGCTTACCCTACACGCTTTGCCATCAGTGAGTGCAGGTATTTTCGGGCTGATAATTGACCCAGCGCCTGCCTGTAGGCTTTATTAAACATCCCGTCTGCATGTCTTTCCGTTCTAAGTAACAAAATCAAAATGTAAACATACATAAAATCACACACTCGGTACTCCATTCTTACACACAATGGCTCAGTGCGGTCCAAAAACCAAATTCTAATTCTATTTCACAGGTTGGAGGATGACAGAGTTTTATAAATCAGGTACAGGTTTATATTCACTAAGCCCTAATCCTGTTTAGAGTTGTGGTGGGTCCTGGACAATGCACCAATACACTGCCGAACACCACACTCTTTACCATTCACTCAACCAGTCTACCTTTTGCATGAGGAATGACTGAGAGGACACCCACACAAAGGAACATGTAGAACTTGCTCAAGGACCCAACAGTGAAAGCATGACAGTGGTGGGATTAGAACATTTATCAGCCTCCTGATTGGCAAACTAGTCTCTTAACATCTTAGCCACTACAGTCCCTATTTTTGCATGTTCTGTCGTGTCCACATGACCTTTCTTTGGGTTGTCCAGTTTTCTTCAACCTGAAAATATGCCATAGGTGGACAAAACTGACCCTAGGTATAATTGTCTAAGTGTATGGTGCCCTGAGATGGATTGTTGCCCTGCCCAAGGTATATAACACAGCAACCCTGTGAAGTGGATAGTTAAAATTAATGTATGAAAAACACACATACTGGACATTCTAAACCCATACTGGACATTCTAAATGCATTCTGAACATCAGATCAAGTAACACAAAACATTTAACACAGTTTGATATGATACTATCTACTTCCACTGGGACACAACAGTATATTTTAATATTTCAAATGTTTGTGACTCGCATTTTAAAGTATCAGCTCATGATTAAGTGTGTTCACACAGCAATCATGAAAGACTGTCTCACACTATATAACTTTTTTAAGTCTTTCTTCTTTTCTGTATTAATTTTAACAACAGTCTAGTTTTAAAGGAAGAATAAACTAAATGATCCACGTATCATCACAGAATATCACAATAATAAACAATGAAACATGGAAACCATTCAGGTTCTGATTATAGGTTAGTAACATTATATAAAACAAAGGGTCTGAAGAGGAGCTTTACCTTGGAGAAGAAAATATGTCATATACATCGTCCATCCCTGATGGAGAGCTTCTCAGAGAGATCTGCTCCGAGTCAAAGGCCAGATTTGCTAGTGAAGTGCCTTCTTCATCATAGCTCGCATTCTCCAGTCTGTAATAATAAAAAATCTGGCTATTTAAGATTCACTTGTTGAACATTTGACAGATTATACTGACTTTAATGTGTTTTGTTAGGTCATGTTGGAACATGAGAATTGCAAAATATGTTCAAACATTTCTCTGCATATGTGTTTTATAGGCTAGATAGTTTTATAATATTTTTGTTATATTATTATTTAAAGTAGGCTACCACTGTGTCCTTTTTAAAGGCTACAAAAATTATAAGAAATATTTTAATACTGCTGTTAAAAATAAAAATATCATAAAAATATATATCATTATACAGTAGTATTTAGAATAGGATATTATTTCCAAATTTAGCAAAAATTACAGTTGGGACCTTATAGTTTCATATAGTTATTACTTGTCCTCAATTTTTAATTTGTATTAATTAAAATGACACTATATCTCCTTCCTTTTAGAAAACATATATTAGCAAATTGTTTCTAATATATAATTAATATACAATCTAAAAGGAAAACATAATGTGCTGTTTATAGCGTATTCATTTCCTTCCAGGATTGTCAAGCATATAGTTATAGTCTATGCCTATATATAGTCTCATTGCAGCACATGTGTGTGTGCCGCACAGCACTAGCGTTCGAACATCACGGTCTGGAGTTTGGTATGTTCCCCTCGTGTCCGCGTCTTTTTCTTCAGGTTTTATTTTTCAAAAAGCGCATGAGGTGAACTAGTTTATGTCAATTGTCCCTAAGGTGTGAGGGATCGCTTTATGTCTGCAATGAACTGGCGACCTGACCAGAATGGATTACTGCCTTGTACCCAGTGTTTCCAGGTGGCGACGAACCCACCGTGATAATGGCATTGCGTTTTTTCTTTTTTTTTTTTAAAAACATAAAGGAACGGGTATAGCTGTATTGTAATTTATTTGTTAATTAGACAAAATATTATTTAAATAACACTATATTACACAAACCAACAATGTTCTGTACAGTTTTAATTCATCCTTAATAGATGAAAATATGGGTTTAGTCAGATGATGCTCCTTATCGCCAATTTAAAATTCTTTGTCTAGCTTTTTATTTTATAATTTATTAATGTATTTAGCTATTTACTTATTTTGTCCCTGAAGCAAACGACAACTTTTCAGTGAGCGCTTCATCGTGTCCTACCTGAGCGGAGAACAGGAGCTGCAGTGCACCAGAAGCGCGTAAATGAGGAAACCTAAAGTCCCCCTGCTGCCCATTATATTCCTGCAGGAGAGAGGACAGAGAAAAAACACTACATTATTAGAGAAAGCATTTAATAAACAGTATAAAAACATGTGGAGTGAAGTATTTAAAGCGCAGCAGGTGTCCCAGCCTTCATCTGGCTGAATAAGGAGCGAATAAACCTAAGCGATTGTAATCCAGATTTTTTATTTACAGCATTACGCACGCACATATTTTCCCCAAACAAATATACATGTTTATATAGACATAAACGAATACTTAAATTATTCCTATTCATCTATACACATTTTTGTTTTGCCTGTTTTGTTCTGTGCTTTGGAGCTAGAAGTGTGATAGGTTTCCACCCAGAGCACAGCAATTTGCGAGTGCAGTCTGGCGCGATGCGATCACTCCTTCTTTCTCTCTTTTTACCTCTCTCTTTTTCTTTCTCTGTTAATATATTGTACCTTTCTCCCTCAGTCCGTCGCCCTTTTCCTCCAGCACTGAAACTTTCCCTGTCTTGTGCGCTTCTGTCCTCCAAGGCTCTTCGCTCGGAGCTGGACTTGGGTATCTCCGTGCAGATAGATGGACGTGGTTCAGATCAGGTGTCTCCTGTCTCCCAGTCCCGGCCACAGCTCAGTTTTATTCTGCTGGATGAAGCCAGGCGAGCCCTTTTACTCCCTTTCTACGTCACTCTTTTCCTCTAGGACCGACGCGCTTTCCTTCGTCATGGACTTATACTTGGACTTTACGCATAAGGAAAAAAAAGGGAAAAAGGCTCATTTGACACCGCAGGTGAATGCTAATATTTGTCAGTTTAGTTCACAGTTTAGAAGGGAGGGTGGGGATTGCTGGGTAGGGGGTGGTTGGTGGTGATGGTGGTGATAAGGGAGGGGTGGTGGTGTTGGAGTTTGCGTGGGCAGGAACAGGTAAGTGCTAAATGACTCATAGAGACGCATAGAGCTCCTCTTCATAGCTGTCCACGTTCCCAGTGCTGAAACTGGCTTTTGGTTTCATGTGCAGTTTCTGAATTTTAAAACTTAAAACTGAGACCAAAGTTTTGTAGCACATCTTTGTCCAGAACAAACCGTTATGAATAAAAAAAATCATACCGTTATAATTTTATTTCTGGGATTTCTAAGTTGAAATGTATATTTTGATGATTTTGTGGCTGTGTATGTGCATTTCCTTCTTAATTATTGTTATTGGTTAGCATTAATGTTCATTTGACTTAAATACACACCAATAAATAGTAAAAACAGAGAAACCTAGAATGTATTATGACAATGTGTATAGAATTAAATATACCAATATACAACAAGAAGTCTCAGTAAACATAGTAAGAATATTTGTTGATACACACAAGCAATTTTGATTAGTCAACAATTTTGAGTTTAAATGAAACTCTCTTTTTTTATGCATTTTCTCTTTTTCTCCCGATTTTTAGCACGTCCAATTTTTACCCAATTGCGTTATGCTGACCCCCGCCCCTAATTGAGTAGAGCGAACTGACACACATCCCCTTTGACACGTGAGCAGTAGCCGACTGTATTTTTTCACCTGCACCAGCCGAGTTCATATGAAGAAGAGCCACACCCTGATCAGCATTATTCCTCTACTCTGTGCAGACACCATCAACCAGCCAGCAGAGGTCGTAATTCCATCAGTTATGAGGTCCCCACCTGGCTTCCTAACCCTGTATGAACAACAGCCAACAACGTTGTTCATGTAGCCGCCCAGCCGGACAGCAGAGCTGAGATTCGATACGATGTATTCAAAATCCCAGCTCTGGTGTGCTAGCGTATTTTACCGTTGCACGCCACCTGAGCGGCCCACATCTAGTTCTTTTGACAAATGTCCATTATTTAATTCCAAGCCTCTGTACTTTTTAAACATCCTTTTGCCTTAATAACTTATATATAACTAAAATTAGCGATTTTAGTAAGTGCTAACAAGGTTCTGATACTTCACTTGTGGAATCTTCTCATGCAAAAGATTCCAGCTCATTGAGGTTTGATGGCTCCACCAAAGATTTTCTATGGAATTTAAAACTGGAGGCTGAGAACACCAATTCAGGATATTCCAGGACTGACTTTTTAACCAAGCTTTGGTTTTGTACTTTGGATTGTCTTATTGGAAAGTCTGATCATCAACAAGGTTCAGTTTCATCACAGAGGGCAAAACATTCCTCCTCAAAATGACTTGTTTTTTTTGTGAATCCTTGATCTCAGTCACACTATAAGGAATGTCAGTTCCCATAGTAGAAATCCATTTTCACATTACTAATTCATCTTTTTGCTTGAACATTTTTCTAGTAATAAGCCTCACTTTTTTTGTGCCGTACAACCTGCTGATCCATATGGCCACACAGTTCCAGTTTTGATGTATCACTCCGTAAAATGATGTCTATGGCAGGTCTATTTAAATTATATCCTGTATCATTAAGTCCTAGGAGCTTTTCTTCATTGTCCTGACAAAAATGCTAGGGCCTAAATTTGACAATAAGTTTAGACCTTCTGGAAAATAGTCGCAATTGTGTCTCTAGCAATGTTCAAGGTTTTGGAAACCTTGTGTTTCTGTAACACTTCACCGCGGAAATTTATGGTCATTAGTCATTATCTGGCTCTGCACAAGCGTTTTGAGTTTTATATGGATCTAAAATATTTATTAGGGATGGGCACTTGAGTTAGCAACTTGACTTGTAACTTGTCTCTAATGACTACAGACTGGACTCAGACACTCATCTTGTAAACAGTAAGCGTCTTTCCATTATCATCCAGACAGGGTGTGTGAAAGTTACAAAAAAAACCTGTTCAATAAGTTGTTGCCCTTTTGAGAGAACTTTATGCTTTCCACAGTAGTTACTGATGTGACGGGTGGGACCCAATTACCTTGTGACAGTGCTTAACATTAGTATATCACATAAATATATCTCTCTTTTTTAGTTATGCTGTAATAATTAGGGGTGTCGGAGTCTAATTCTACTCTCTACAGAAATGATTATTTTACTCTTAACAATTTCACATTTTAACTACATTTTCTGTTGTTTTACTTTGAGGTGGTTCTGATGGAAACCTGTTTAGCCACCCGAGGTTGTCGAGACTGCTGTGCCAACAATGCTGCTCCTGCTAGATTGGATGGAATCCTGGCATGTTTGCACCAAAAAATGTCAAGAACTCCCTGCGGACTTTATCACAAACTGGACTTAATAATGAAGAACTGATTTGTATGATTTGTGTGGATTCTGCTCCGCCCAAGGATAGGGTCCCTGCTGAGTCTGGTTCCTCTCAAGGTTTCTTCCTGTATTTTTAAGTGAGTATTTCCATGCAACTGTCACCCTTGGCTTGTTCAACAGGGGTTTTTGATCTGTTGGTCCTGGAGTCTGTAAAGTTGCTTTGAGACAATGTACAGTACATTGTAAAAAGTGCTATACAAATAAAATTGACTTGACTTGAAATATAGATGTGGTGTCGTGTTGCACTTTGTAAGAAAATAACGCCAGCAAAGTTAATGGTTGGGCTGCAATGAACGGCTTTTAAGTTTTGGAGTTTACCTGTTATATAATTTTGTTCAAATTAAATTACACAATTAAAATCAAAATTTTGTTCATTGACATTGTGTGTGTGTGTGTGTTCCATGATTTTTTGAGCAGTTTATCCAATCTGTGATTTCTTTATTAAACTGTAGATAGGAAAGATTTCCAATGTTTTACTGATCAACTTCACTGCCACATCACCCCACTGCTGTGTTCTCTTTACTGGCTTCCCATAGCTGCATGCATTCAGTTTAAAACACTGATGTCTACAAAGCCAAAAATGGACCAGCCTCAAGTTACCTTTGAGGTCTAATAAAACCCTGCTCTGTACCACACAACCTCCGAGCCCAGAACCCAGACCTCGGGAAAGACAAGCATCAAGCATCTTTAAAAGACGATTAAAAACCCAACTCTTTATTAAGCACTTAAGCTGACATGTACTAACTCTTATGTATTTCTTGCATAAAAAAAACTTTGGTTCTAACAGGGTTTCAGCAGATTTGTATTCTGGGACTGTTGTCTACTTAAACTAGTGTAAGGTCATGTTTACTGTGGAAGCACTTCTGTAAGTCGCTCTGGATAAGATGCTAAAAATGTAAATGTATTTTTTAAATAGAAACATATTCAGAACACATTCATGTCTGCAACACACTCCAAACCAGTTGGGAGAGAGGCATGTTTACTTCTGTGTTCTTTTCCTGTTAATTTATTTTCACTGTTGCAGCGCCAGATCGCTATGAATAATTTAGACTGATGATTGGCTAAATCCAGTTGCCCTAGACATCTGACATGCTGACTTATGGGTCTCGTGTTCAACAGGGAAATAATTTTGATAATTGATCAACATTTGCCAAAGTTATGTGCAAACCTATGAGGTCACTTTTTGACTTACAGTGTATATATGGTTTGTCTGCCATTGGAAATGGCATATTGCAATTGCTTTTAATTCATAATGTAATCAATATAATTTATTTCAGTGTTGGAAATGGTATTATTAGCATGATATAAAGACATATATTAATAATTAATAATGAATGCATTTTAGACATTTCACTCACTCACTCACTTAACCAATTATCCCCTACTTAGGGGGTTGCTGGAGCCTATTCCAGCTTTTCAGTGGGCGCAAGGCACACAGTAACACCATGGACGTGTGCATACACACACACATACACACACCCATTCACCTATAGGGTAATTCAGTGTCTCCAATTAACCTGACTGCATGTTTTTGGACTGTGGGAGGAAACCAGAGCTCCCGGATGAAACCCACACAGACACAGGGAGAACATGCAAACTCCGCACAGAAAGGAACCGGACTGCGCCGCCTGGGAATTGAACCCAGGACCTTCTTGCTGTGAGGCGACAATGCTACCCACCGAGCCACCATGCCACCCACCGAGCCACCATGCCACCCATCTTAGACATTAAAATAAAAATAATAAAATAAATAGCATTTATGGTATTATGCAAACGTTTAACACTACCAGCAAAATTATATGTAAATATTTACTTGCATTGAAGTGAAAATTCGACCTGCTTTCAAAATAAAAAAATAAAAAAGATATTTAATATTTTATCTTATTTTTATGCAAAGAAAATGGAATGAGGCAATTTAAGACAATGGCTGTGGAAGTTTGTGAAATAATTAAAAACACCTGTTAAAATGTTTTCAACAGGTGAATATGTAACAGGTGTATATAAAACATTGTCAAAATTATTTAAAAAAAATACAACCACATGGGCTCCAGAATACTAAATCATCTATAAATATGTTAAACATTATAAATATTAAAGAATCTATTAATGCAATTTAAGAATTTAATGCAAATGAAAGTAAATAAATAAAGCCATATATCAACAACGTTCATTTCTCTGTGTTCAAATTCTTTTGAGATGTACTCAAATTGGAAATATGTGTTATGGTCTGAAACGTCCACTCTTTAAATTGTTCTTGGGAATAATGAAAACAATTTTGGAAACATATGTGAAGGCAATATAAATGCTAAAGGGTACACAAACGTTTTGAAGCAACATATGCTTTCATTCAGACAATGTCTTTTTCAGGGATGAGGCTGCTTTAGCAGGTCAATGTTTAATCACACTCGGAATGTTGTCAACAGTGTTACGGCCTCCCATTGAAAAAAGTGTGAAAGAGCAAAAAGTATATTTGAAAAAAACCACACTATCCAAATGTCTCTCTTTCACCCATTACAGTAGACATGGAACAGTTGTCTCTTTGCTTAAGTTACCTTACGTTGGAAGGGAATTTATCCAGATGATCAGATATAATGCAAACACCACTAAAACAGTCTGTCAATACAGATTAACTAAAATGTGTTACTGGGCAAAAAAGTAGAAGGGGTTTCTTTATTGCATGGAAACTTTTTTTTCCCTGTACCTCATTTACCAATTAAATAGGGAACACTATAGAACCCCCACTGATCAGATGTTTGGGTGGACCATTCTCAGTGCTGCATTGATACTAATATGGCAATGGTTTTATATGTATGTTAATCTTTTTCTAGTTTTCTAGTCAGTGAACACTGTCTGATCACAGGATGCTGTTAACTATACAGCTCTGGTGCCACAACGGTAAAAACACACGCTGGAACACCAGAGCTGGAATCTCGAATACATCATATTGAGTCTCAGCTCTGCCTGCCGGCTGGGCCGAGTGGCCACATAAACAACGATTGGCCTGTTGTTCAGATAGGGGTGGGAAATTAAGCCGAATAGGGACTCTCTCAAAACAAAAGCAATTACGACCTCTGCTGGCTAATTGATGGCGCCTGCACAGAGATGGAAAAAGAGTGTTGTCAGGGTGTGTCTCTCTGTACACAGTGCTGATCCGCATTGCACTTGTCAAAGTGTAGATGACAAAATGCATACGGCTGCTGCCCACGTGTCAAAGAGGGCATGGGTTAGCTTTGTTCTCCTAAATCAGAGCAGGGATCGGCATTGGTGGAGAGGAAGCATGACGCAAAAGGGCAATTGGATGCTCTAAAAAGGGAGAAAAAACTATTTTTGGTTGGAGCACTATTCTCATACCAGGATTGGCATTAAAGTGTTTGTCACGACCGGGGGTTAAGGCAAGACAAAGGGGCGGACACACACGCAGAGATGGGCATAAAACAAGGATATTTATTATAAACAAAGCAAAACAAAATAAACAAGGCTTAACAAAACTAAACACAGCTAACTAAAACCAACCTAAACATGAACAGAAACACAATGACTCTAAACAAGAGCTAGGAACATGACTACACAAGAGCTAGGAACATGACTAAACAAGAGCTATTTAACATGACTTACAGAGCCAAAACGAAAGACCAATAGTCCCCACTGTGTGCTCCAGCGCACCTCTTAAATAGAGGGCAGCTGGAGCTAATTAGTCCCAGAGAACCAATCAGTGAAGGGTGGAGGAGACAGTATTGCTGATCTTAAGCTACAGCTCATCTGTTTCACCTAACGTAAGGTTACAGCATGATTTACCTATTGGAAAGTCAATAACAACTTTTTATTCGGTGTATAACTTTTTATTCATTTAGATGTGTAACACCACCCACCACACAGTGTTCAAGGTGTGTTGCAATCATGGTGACAATGAAAGAGCTGTGACAAAAACTGAGAGGAGATTATCATTGCATCAACAGGCACTGGGTATTAAAAGATTAATAAAGACACCATTGCTAGTTTTGTCTGGAAATTCCAAAATCCTGTCTGGCCATAAGTCCAAAATTTTGTCCAAAGAAACAGGGTAGCAAAGAATAACCCCAATTTTACCTCAAAGTAAAATAGACTCTGAGTTACAAACGGTTTACCATACGAACATTTCGGGTTACGAACGATCTTTTTCAACTTAACGTACGAACAAATTTCGGATTACGAACAGAAATTCATGAAACACATGACATCACAAACAAGTTCACTCCAACCGTCTCTCTCTCTCTCTCTCTCTCTAGTGAGTGAACATTTGGACAGCAGACAGTGTTTTTCCTGTGTTTTCTTTATATTTTGTAAAATTCAATATTAAAATGTCCCCAAAGAATGTGCAGAGGAAGTGCAGTGGTGAGAAAATTTAAAAAAATCACTATTTGTTGTTGTATAATTACTCCTGCCAGTAGCTGTCACTGTGTATCAGACAGAGGGGACAGTGAGTGAGAGAGAAGAAGGAAGTCGCTGAGTAAAGTATTCTTTCTTTCGTGCAATTACACCTACAAAATACATAACTATTGAAATAAAGAAGGAGATAATATAGACATATGAGAGCTATTGTTGTTTATGGTAGATACATTTAACAAAAAAAAAAAAGAAGGAAATGTATTATGGTGTATGGTACAGCACACATACTGTACTGAAATGTGGTGTGTGTTTTATGTACAGTACAGTACTACTGTGTATTGTTTGTTATTGTTTATTACAGTAATGTCTATTCTATTATTGAAGATTTAAGGGAAAATATACTTGTATTTATAACAAAAAAGATCATTTAAGACATTAGAAAGATTAGGTAAGGGGGGTTTGGGAGGTCTGGCACGGATTAATTGTATTTACATTATTTCTTATGGGAAAAATAGGTTTAACTAACAAACATTTTGACTTAAGAACAACCCTTTGGAACCAATTAAATTCGTAACTCAAGGGTCCACTGTATTCGTTTTGCTGGCAAATTGATTGTAAATACTTTTAAGAACAGACCCACACAAAGATCATTTCGATTATCCGTCATATGTTATTGGACATTTTACCATTTTACTGGACAAAGCGCGCCATCCAGTGGTGAGGAGCAACAATAAATGAATAAAGTACCTTTGGGCTATCTCTGGACCACAAGGTCCATAAAGACATGTTTTGACATGGAGTAATCTCACTAGTCCGCACGTACCAGAACACCTTGGAATGAACTGTGCCATCTGTTGTGAGCCACTCAAACATTGGTCCCCAACCTTTCAAATGCTTTTTGACTGAATGGCCACAGAAACACCACAAAATCTGTAGAAAGCTTTCCAAAAAGTGCTGTGCCTGTGATAGCCACATGGTCAGGTGTCCACATTGTTTTGGCTATAAAGTAGAAAAAGGCCACACAAACGTTTAAAATGAATTACAGAAAAGGCCAGATCACTCCAATGTAAAAATATCACTGCACTTTGTACCACATTGAACTCTGTTCTTTTACTAATGTATCATCTCAACTGTATATACAGTGTATCACAAAAGTGAGTACACCCCTCACATTTCTGCAGATATTTAAGTATATCTTTTCATGGGACAACACTGACAGAATGACACTTTGACACAATGAAAAGTAGTCTGTGTGCAGCTTATATAACAGTGTAAATTTATTCTTCCCTCAAAATAACTCAATATACAGCCATTAATGTCTAAACCACCGGCAACAAAAGTGAGTACACCCCTTAGTGAAAGTTCCTGAAGTGTCAATATTTTGTGTGGCCACCATTATTTCCCAGAACTGCCTTAACTCTCCTGGGCATGGAGTTTACCAGAGCTTCACAGGTTGCCACTGGAATGCTTTTCCACTCCTCCATGACGACATCACGGAGCTGGCGGATATTCGAGACTTTGCGCTCCTCCACCTTCCGCTTGAGGATGCCCCAAAGATGTTCTATTGGGTTTAGGTCTGGAGACATGCTTGGCCAGTCCATCACCTTTACCCTCAGCCTCTTCAATAAAGCAGTGGTCGTCTTAGAGGTGTGTTTGGGGTCATTATCATGCTGGAACACTGCCCCGCGACCCAGTTTCCGGAGGGAGGGGATCATGCTCTGCTTCAGTATTTCACAGTACATATTGAAGTTCATGTGTCCCTCAATGAAATGTAACTCCCCAACACCTGCTGCACTCATGCAGCCCCAGACCATGGCATTCCCACCACCATGCTTGACTGTAGGCATGACACACTTATCTTTGTACTCCTCACCTGATTGCCGCCACACATGCTTGAGACCATCTGAACCAAACAAATTAATCTTGGTCTCATCAGACCATAGGACATGGTTCCAGTAATCCATGTCCTTTGTTGACATGTCTTCAGCAAACTGTTTGCGGGCTTTCTTGTGTAGAGACTTCAGAAGAGGCTTCCTTCTGGGGTGACAGCCATGCAGACCAATTTGATGTAGTGTGCAGCGTATGGTCTGAGCACTGACAGGCTGACCCCCCACCTTTTTAATCTCTGCAGCAATGCTGACAGCACTCCTGCGCCTGTCTTTCAAAGACAGCAGTTGGATGTGACGCTGAGCACGTGCACTCAGCTTCTTTGGACGACCAACGCGAGGTCTGTTCTGAGTGGACCCTGCTCTTTTAAAACGCTGGATGATCTTGGCCACTGTGCTGCAGCTCAGTTTCAGGGTGTTGGCAATCTTCTTGTAGCCTTGGCCATCTTCATGTAGCGCAACAATTTGCTTTTAAGATCCTCAGAGAGTTCTTTGCCATGAGGTGCCATGTGGGAACTTTCAGTGACCAGTATGAGAGAGTGTGAGAGCTGTACTACTAAATTGAACACACCTGCTCCCTATGCACACCTGACACTTAGTAACACTAACAAGTCACATGACATTTTGGAGGAAAAATGACAAGCAGTGCTCAATTTGGACATTTAGGGGTGTAGTCTCTTAGGGGCGTACTCACTTTTGTTGCCGGTGGTTTAGACATTAATGGCTGTATATTGAGTTATTTTGAGGGAAGAATAAATTTACACTGTTATATAAGCTGCACACAGACTACTTTTCATTGTGTCAAAGTGTCATTTTGTCAGTGTTGTCCCATGAAAAGATATACTTAAATATCTGCAGAAATGTGAGGGGTGTACTCACTTTTGTGATACACTGTACAATCAGTATTTTGCAAATTTGCACATGGCACTATTGCACTGTTTACACCAGCACAACAATAATGTATATACTGTATATATCTGCTATACTTATATACTTATTTATTCTCATTCATTACCCATTCATGTAGCCACTTTAGTCACCTTCATTACTCTGTAAATACATATTAGTCTATACACTGTACAATCAACATTATCTGTTTAATATTCTTAATATTCTTATATGTCTCCTCATTTCACTACCTGGTCACTTCTGCACTTTAACTGTATTATATGTATATAATCTCTGTCTTGCACTTCTGGTTAGTTGCTACTGCATTTCGTTGACTTTGTACTTGCTTACTCTGCACAATGACAATAAAGTTGAATCTAATCTAATCTAATCTCTCAACTGACAATAATTTTTTTCATTATGAATTATTATTTACCAAAACGTGCAATTAATAATGCATGAATCTATTTTATATGTCATGTTATGTATAAGCAATGCAGATTATGTGTGCACTGCTTAAAATTTGTAGTAAATGTTTGAAGAATTAATAGCAATAAGGGCTCAGCTAAAAGTCTGTTTGTTTTATTGACTTCCCAGCCGTTTAAATGCCACTGAGAGCTCAAGTATAACAACATGCATTAAATTTCATAAAAATCGCTTCATTAAAAAATTCCCACTTCATAAAAAATCTAATCTTATTCATCTTTACGTTACACGTTGACCTGTTTAAGGTCCCAGTTAGGAGTTCTTTCTGAACCTCATTTCATGCTAATTAAATTTGGGCAAGCAATGTTGCACAAATGTGTAAATGCAGTAAAACTGTGTACTACCACTCCTGTCTCAGCTAAAGCTTCCTTCAGGTCTTTTGCTGGTATCTCTTGTTTCCCTGGCCAGCATAACAGCACATAAATGATATCAAATCTTTATTCATTCATTTATTGTCTGTTTTACCACATTATATTGAAGTGTTGAGACACCTTTTCTAATTTTTGAATTTATGTATTTTAGTCACAATAGTTGCTAACAGGTGTAATAAATCATTATATAAGGAAAATCTAAGCTTACAAATTTGCAGCAACAGTTTAGCAAAGACCCTTTCTTGAACCAGAATTACTGTGCCCCTGTGCACAAAGTAAGGTCTTTAAAGACATGAAGAAAAGCTTTTCCCATGGGCCTGTACAGAGCTCTAACCTCAGCCCCACTGAACAACTTTGGAATTACCTGGAACATCAATAAAGGCTTTCTTGATCAACATCAGTGCCAGTTATACAAATGTTATTTTGACTAAATGGGCACAAATTCACACAGACATACTTCAAAGTGTGGTCAGGATCACATAGAGGTCCAGAAACATCTAGTGATGTTTCTGCTAGTGTATGATTAATAAAGACAAGTGTAAGAAGTATACAATTATTTCTGGGAGTAAATGCAGTGTGCTGAATATTTAAAACTGATAGGGAGACTTTATAACGTTTCGATTTTTCATTATAAATACCATCACATGACTTGTTGACATGACACATGTAAAGATGTGTCATTTTACATAACTTCAATCTGCTTTTTCAAATTTGACAGTGAATTCTTTAATCCCAGGAGCTCTTGTTTATTGGAGACACAAAATGCATTGTATTTGCCAAGATATATTTGTTGACCCAGCTACATCAAATAATTTCTTAAAGTAAAGCCATTGATTGACAGCCAGAATTGGAAACTTTTTTATTGGTAGTCTGATCACTGTTTGGGGTAAGGCATTAAACCACCAAACAAAGGTTTACCCCCTTCCCCTTCCCTGTTTTTCATTTGCACTTCATTAGCTGCATGACTTTTAACTAAGACAAAAGACTGAAAAGTTGCTAAAGATAAACTGCAATCCCAAATCAGAAACGGCAAATAAAAGTGATATCGGCCCAGAGAACTTGAGCTGGTTAAATCCCTTCATTTGGAATGCCCTGCAAGGTCATTTGGTAAATGTCAGCGTGCCGCATTGACAGCAATCATTGACTTTTCCTTTGCTTTCTTAATGACCTAGCAAACAAATGAACCGTAGCCATGTATCATATTGTATGTGCAATATGGGAATATGCATGATTTTATGAACACAACAGGTTTGTGTGGTGTTTAGATTGTTTTGTTTTGCTCATGATAAGCTATGTAACATTTGAGGAGCTAATTTTATTTTCTGGTGGATTTCTGCAGCGTTTCTGGACATTCTAGGTAGTTTACATTGTTGGCATTGTTCAGCAAAGATTTATGAAACTTTAGTTTGAGGAACCGCTCAGGTGGCGCAGCAGTAAAAGCACACGCTGTTCACCAGAGCTGAGATATCGAATACATCGGCTCTGCCTGCCGGCTGAGGCTGAGCGGCCACATGAACAATGATTGGCCTGTTGTTCAGATAAGGGCGGGATTAAGCCGGATGGGGACTCAGACTAGTGTGATTACGACCTCTGCTGGCTGGTTGGTGGCGCCTGCACGTAGATGGGAAAGGAGTGCGGTAGAGGGTGTGGCTCTCCGTACACAGCGCTGTACTGCACTGCACTCGTCAAAGTGTAGGTGATAAGATGTTCGATTGCTGTGCACGTGTCGGAGGGGGCGTGAAGCAGCCTCGTCCTCCCTAATCAGGAGCAGGGACCAGCATTAGTGAGAGGATGATTGCCAGGCAGAAATTGGATGCGCTAAAGTTGGAGAAAAGGGGGGGGGGGGGGGGACCTTTAGTTTGATATAATCCCTCTTGTTTCATTTGCTGCT
This sequence comes from Trichomycterus rosablanca, assembly GCF_030014385.1. Taxonomy (NCBI): domain Eukaryota; kingdom Metazoa; phylum Chordata; class Actinopteri; order Siluriformes; family Trichomycteridae; genus Trichomycterus; species Trichomycterus rosablanca. The sequence goes on along the minus strand of NC_085991.1, from coordinate 23,471,192 downwards.
CTTTATGGTGGCACGCTGATTACAACAACAAAACAAAGCAAACAAAAAATGAGAACACAACAGCATTAAAGAAGAACACAAATATATTGTCAAACATGCATAAAAAATGCTGCATTAACTGAAACTAAAACACTTTATGCAGCGTGTTTGTTTTTTAGATTTTTTTTCTGTTTCAGTTAATGCAGCATTTTTAAAATGAATTTTGTTTCAGTTAATGCAGCATTTTTCAAATGAATTTTGTTTCAGTTGATGCAGCATTTTTGAAATGTACAACCCCAAATAAGAAAAAGTTGGGACAGTTTGGAAAATGCAAATAAAATAAAAATACAGTGTTCCTTACCATTACTTTGACTTTTTTTTTTTTTATCCGAGATATTTCATGTTTTGTCTGCTTAACCTTATTTCATTTGTTAATATACCTCTATTCCTCCATTTCAGGCCTGCAAAAACATTTGAATTGAAATGTTTAAAAACAATGTACCTCAAAGAAAGATTGGAAGGGATTTGCATATTTCTCCCTCTACAGTGCATAATATTAATAAATAATCCAAGGAATCGGGAGGAATTTCAGTACGTAAGGGCCAAGGGCGCAAGTCTAAGCTGAACGCTTGTAATCTTCGATCCCTCAGACGGCACTGCATCAAGAACCACCACTCAACAATAGCTGATATAACCACATGGGTGAGGAATTACTTTGGTAAATCTTTGTCAAGCACTACAATACAGAGTTACATGCACAAATGATACTTAAAACTTTATTCTGCAAAAAAGAAGCCTTATGTTAACCATGTCCAGAAGCAGCGTCAACTTCTCTGGGCTCTGAGGCATCTAGGAAGGACCATCACACAGTGGAAATGTGTATTGTGGTCAGTTGAATCAGCTTTCCCTGTCTTTTTTTGGAAAAAATGGATGCCGTGTGCCCCGGACCAAAGACGAAAAAGACTATCCAGACTGTTATCAGCAAGTCCAAAAGCTAGAGCCTGTCATGGTATGGAGCTGTGTCAGTGCAAAGGTTGGCAAAGGTCATTTACACTTCTGTGATGCAGCATTAATGCAGAAAAGTACACTGAGATCTTGGAGCAACTTTTGCTGCCTTCAAGACGTCATCTTTTCCAGGGACGTCCATGCATTTTTCAAGAAGACAATGCAAAACCACATGCTGCACACATTACAAATGCCTGGCTGCAGAAGAAGGGGGTACGGGTACTGGACTGGCCTGCCTGCAGTCCTGACCTGTCCCCAATAGAGAATGTGTGTAAAAATGTGACAACAACCCCGTACTGTTGCACAATTCAGACATGTTACAGCTGTCTTAACCTGCAAGACACGCGTTGACTGATGGGTAAAAATTACTGTCAACTTCCTTAGTAATGATTAATCATTAATAAAGGTTTCATCTTCTTCGGTCAGGCCGCGTTTGCATAGATCACGGTTTAGCCAATCACAGCGATGCAGGGGCGGGACTTGTTCGTAAATTTCACAGGTTACTGAATTGTACACGGTGGAGCGACGGATTGACTACTGTCTACAAACTGACTGCAAAATGCTGAAAGCTAAACTCACCAACCTGAGTGTAACCGATGTGAGGTTTCCTACATCTCTACAGCAGCATGGTTCAGACGCCATGGTGTGTATAAACTACAGCAGTGAGTTAATAACGCTTCTGCAGATTTAGCAAGCGATAGATGTTATTAAGCATATTTCCGCTTTAAATGTCACACAGACTTTATCAGCTACTATTATTAACTACTATTGATCTACTACTATTATTAACTACTATTGATCTACTACTATTAACTACTAAACTGATGCATGGAGAATCGGTTCACTTTGTAACTGGTCTGATACGGAGTAGCAGTGTGTTTGACAGTTCGTGTGTCATGTGACATGTTGTAGCACACTGATCCAGATTACTCTGCTGCATATGTGATGTTGGAGACAGACACCGATCTGAGAGGTTATGGATTAACTTTCACTGTGGGGAGAGGAACTGAGATCGGTGAGATTTATAATGTTCATAATATTTACAATCACTAATACATACACACTGTAGGATTTAATACAACGGGGCTGTTTATAGTGCTGGTATTGCACTGGCTGTTGCCAGTAAAATGGCACCACCTTGTGGTAAAAAAAAAGACAAATAAAATGTACACCTATGGTTAAAGATTTTGATTCGTTATTATTATTTGTAGCAGAGATGTTTACAAGTCACAAAATACGAGTCCAAGTCAAGTCACGAGTCTTTAGGCTAGAGTCCAAGTCAAGTCACGAGTTAATATAATATACACACGTCGCTCATCAAAGTACGCTAGCTCATCAGAGTTGGGGTTTCGAATACATCGTATCGAATCTCAGCTCTGCCTTTCCGACTAGGCTGGGCGGCAGCATGAACAACGATTGGCTCTAACCCAACGAACGGGTTAGAGGGTAAGAAAGTCGGATCATAGGTCCTCATAACTGGTGCGACTGCGGCCCCTGCTGGCTGACTGATGGAGCCTGCACAGGGCTGAGGAATAATGCTGATGGGGGTGTGGCCCTCCATACACAGTGCCCGTCAAGTATATGAACTCGACTCGTGCAGGTGAAAAACACCCTATCTGTACTGACTGTGCGTACCGGAGGTGTCCACAGTCAGCGGTGAAGGGTCGAATCAATATTGCGACTGTATTTTGCCGTTTTACTTAGTGCTTTTACTTTCCTAGGTACCAGTTAAAAGCTTAAACTGATACGTTCATTGCAAAACAAAAGCGCACGATAAATCAGGCACAGCAGCCAAAATCCAAAACACAGCAAAAAATCATAACCACTGCTTACCTTAACTTCTGTACTTCCAGATGCTATTAGATTTATAACCGTGTGTCCCATTAGGAATATAATCCGTTATTTTGTAAATGTGCTTATAATTAAAAACCTCCAAACTTTTCCCGGTTGTGAAGTAAAAGACGAACTCGTTAGAAAGCCAATCAAAAGTTTCATTGACAATCATCTGTGTGACGCTGCAAACTGAATAAATGCAAATAACAGCATTTATTACTAAAAATTTAAATCAGAAGGTCTGATTGGATCAGATAGCGGTCTTTCAACTATTAGCGCCAGTTCTGTCACACGTAAATAATGTTAACACATGCTGACTTTTGTTGTATACAAGTCATTTTTTGCGAGTTACGAGTCGAGTCCAAGTCATTTGAAACGAGTCTGAGTCGAGTCTGAAATTGCTGTGTGTGCAAAAAGGTTTAGTTTTTTTGCTCATGTGAAATTCAATGAATCCATGATAAAGATAAATATCTTGGTATTTTCTCATTTTGGTTGATGTAGTGGGTTTACTTTTGGTAAACTGGTGGTTTTGAGCTTGCTTACCTGGGTCTGCTTCAAGGGGATTTGGACATACAACTAAATCAGAATCATTCGTAGTCCCTATCCATTGACCTTTGCACTTATGAGGGGGGCGAATCAAATATTTCTAAATTTTTAAAGACCCAGTGGCAGTTTAAAATAGATCTATGTGAAATCACAAGAAATCTCCTATATGCCTATAATAACCTATTGATTAGTCCGTCCCGTGTGACTATTTTATGCTCTTCACAATCAAATGCAATGGGACCCCCATCTAGGCCTACTGAGGCCCCCTATTGGGCAACGGCCCCCTGACTGATAAGTGAAATAGGTGAATTTTACTTCACTTTTTCAGGGTCTTCATATAAGCTTAAGTCTCTCTGTCTGTAGTTGTATGTGCTGTGGAGGCCTTGTCGACTTTAGTCATCGGAAAGACGTTGGAAGAGATAGTGAGTGATTTTAGAAGCTTCTACAGAATCCTAACCAGCGATGGCCAAATGAGATGGGTAAGTAACATGACACATAAAAATGTGTAAATGAATGAAGAGGTAGTCAATCATTTTCTGGCTTTATTGTTGACTCAATTACAGATTGGACCTGAGAAGGGAGTCATTCAGCTGGCAACAGCTGCCATCCTTAATGCTATCTGGGATATGTGGGCACGTGCAGAGGGCAAGGTAAAACACATACATGACATTTGCTCACACCTTTCTTAGTTCTGTTAAGCTTATCAGTTTGGACAGAGTGTTGTCAAAAACACTCACTCATAACTGATGGATTTGCTTATACAGTAAAATGGAGCATCAGAACCATGATTACAGCAGACTAGAATAAAATAGAAGTGTGTAATGTGTGGTGGAATAAAAGTGAAACTTTGGTGTGACATTATTCTATAATTAAGGTTTAAACATACTATTTATTGGGCCGCTCAGGTGGCGCAGCGGTAAAAACACACGCTGGAACCAGAGCTGGGATCTCGAATACATCGTATCGAATCTCAGCTCTGCCTGCCGTCTAAGGCTGAGCGGCCACATGAACAACGATTGGCCTGTTGTTCAGATATGGGCAGGACTAAGCCGGATGGGGTCTCTCTCTCATGACTGGTGCAATTACGACTGATGGCTGATTGATGGCGCCTGCACAGAGATGAGAAAAGAGTGCTCTCAGGGTGTGTCTCTCCGTACACAATGCTGAGCTGCACTGCGCTCGTCAAAGTGTAGGTGATAAGATGCATACGGCATGCTGCCCATGTGTCGGAGGGGGCTTCGTTCTCCTCAATCAGAGCGGGGATCGGCATTGGTGGAAAGGAAGCATGATGCAATCGGGCAATTGGACGCGCTAAAAAGGGGAGAAAATGCATAAAGAAAAAAAAAAACATACTATTTATTGCAAAAACAGTAAACCAAAAACAGCTACACCTACAAGACAAATTAAACATATTATAAATTCTGGAGACCCCAAAAATTTGATGCTTGGTTGGCAAATGTTCGGGCTGTAATGCTAATCCACCAACAACAGAGAACTTGGGCTCTCAGATTACATTACATTTACATTTTTGGCATTTAGCAGACGCTTTTCTCCAAAGCGACTTACAGTTGGGACTGTATACACTGCAAGCAATTGAGGGTTAAGGGCCTTGCTCAAGGGCCCAACAGTGGCAACCTGGCACATGTGGGGCTTGAACCAGCGACCTTCCGATTACTAGTCCTGTACCTTAACCACTGAGCTACCACTGCACTACCACTGATTTGAATCTCAGCTGTGCTATCAAACTGGCCAGACATCCAACAGGCACAGTTGGCTGAGGCACAAAGGTCCACTGGGTTTCATTGCCTCTGCAGAATTGTGACCTATGCTGATTGACTGGGAGAATCAACCACTGGCAGGTAAAAAGAATCAGCTGGCTGCTATTCTCATGCTAGGCTGCACCTCTTCTACCTTCTGGGCCAGCATGGAGGTAGAAGAGGAAGAATGTCTTTATTTGTCATATATACATATACATGTGTACAGTATAAAGCTGGGGTCAGAGCGCAGAGTCAGTCATGTATGGCGCCCCTGGAGCAGGGTTAAGTGCCTTGCTCTAGGGCCCAACAGTGGCTGCATAGCAGAGGATGCATTTGAACTGGCAATCTTCCTATTAATAGCCCAAAGTTTTACCCGCTAGGCTACCACTGTTCCAGTGCAAGCAGCAAGGGAATTGCAATGAATTCATTGGAAATTTTTAGATTAGCAGAAAGGCACTTTTTAAGTTTTGTTGACGACTTATTTAAATATTTCATTGGTTAAATGATAACAAAGGCCCCTCAATGGATTGGCATCTTGTCTGGGGTGTGTTGCTGCATTGTGCCCTTTGATTCCGGGGGAAGGCGAACTCTCTGCATAAAAACATAAAATAAAATGAAATAAATTTACTCCACAATGCAGATTTACATTTTCATATACTGCATGAAACTAATGTAATATCTATCATTATTCCAGCCCCTGTGGAAGCTCCTGGTGGACATGGTAAGCTCATAGACCCAGTATATAAACAGAGTTTGCCGTCATCGTGTGCAAACATTGATTTAATGACTGCAAAATACTGGAAATGGTCCAATAACAAGGAAGTATGTTTGTATGCGCAGGACCCGAGACAGCTCATTCGCTGTATAGATTTCAGATACATTACTGATGCTCTGACTGAACAGGAAGCATTAGGTAAGGTCATCATTATTAGCAGTTAATTAGATTATGTTTACTCAGTAATATTTTAACCTACTTGTATGTCTCTCTCTCTCTTTCTATTCTATATGGACATAGATATACTGGAAAAAGCCAAAAAGGGAAAGCAGCAAAGAGGTAAGTGGCTTAACATTTAATATAGATCTGGATATAGCTACAGTTCCATGCAAAAGTTTGAACATCCCTTGACAGAGTTTATGCTTGCAATTGTTAGTGTAACTAAGTTAACACATTTAAACACTATAACAAAATACTGAAAAACTATTTTTCATTTATTATTTTTTAGATTTTGGTGCACATATTCTAATAGTTTGCCATGTGTAACCTTTTGGAAAACTACAACATTAATGTGGCATATTTTTTTGGCAAACTATTAATTAAAATTTACCACATAAGCAGTAATTGCATAACAGTAATTTTAATGTGAAGAATGTTACTTTCTTTTGTAACTTTTTGACCAGGGGGTTCCAAACTCTTGTAACATCCATAATTTTAATGTAAAAACGAAACGTCACACTGAGGATACACACTAAATGCACTGATTTCAAAGCATTTGGATATTGTGTTAAAGTCTAATAGTTTCTCATGGTGTTTTTGCTGTTTGAATGGTGAGGTGTTTGAGACACTGTAGGGCCATGCATGTTAATCCTTAGTTGTAAGATTGGTAGTGTTCTGTCTGTAAGTTATTATTAATAAAAAACAATGTTTATAACACAGTTTTAACCATCATTAAAAACAAGTAGATAAAAGTACTAATACAATGGCCAAAAGTATTTTAATACATGTTTAATTTAATATTTTCCAATGGAAAGTAATACTGATTATAAGACTTAATTTAATCCTTACAGAGGAACAGATGCTAAAGGAAGGGTATCCAGCCTACACCACATCATGTGCCTGGCTAGGATATTCAGATGAACAGCTTACCCAGGTGTGTTTTCAAAAACTGAATAATGAAAATAGCAGCAGAATAAAACTATATGTATAAGGTCACGGTAATTATGCTCGTGTATGTGTAGTTGTGTTCTGCAGCACTAGCTGAAGGATGGACGAAGTTCAAAGTGAAGGTGGGGGCAGACCTGCAGGATGACATTCGCAGATGCAGCCTCATTCGAAAGATGATCGGCCCTGAGAATACTTTGGTAAATTTTAACAACATCTAAACTGCACTAAAGTCAAATGTTTATAAACACAGCCAGCTAATGGCACATAAATGTGTGGTGGGCAAGCTTAATAGACCACTGCGCCACCTGAGCTGAAGCAAATACTTTTTAGTCAAAAATTGTTCTTGTTTGCATGCCATGCAGTGCTAACAGGTCATAGCCAGGAATCTTTCAGAATAAAGTAAAGTCAAAGATAAAACATTGTGTGATCCATCACCTCTCCACTGTTAGATGATCGATGCCAACCAGCGATGGGATGTAAGTGACGCCATTTCTTGGGTAACCAAACTAGCAGAGTTCCGCCCACTGTGGATAGAAGAACCCACATCTCCAGATGACATCCTTGGACATGCTGCCATCTCCAAGGTAGCTACTAACCTGTATTACCTATAAACTTCGTCATAAATATGCCTGAACCATAAGTTTGTTGGTTATCCAAATGCAAAATCATGGGCATGACAGTGGAGTCCACCTTTTTGAGCTACAACAGCCTTCACTCTTCTTTGAATGATTTCCATAATAATTAGTATTGTATTTTGTGAATCTGTAGCCATTTAGTCAAAGGAGGTCAAAAGAGTGAGGTCGGGTACTGATGTTTGATAAGAACGCCCAGTTCGCAACTGGCATTCCAATTCATTTGTAGTGGATTGAGGTCAGGGCCAAACTCATCAAATTATGTCTATACGCACTGCCCTCAGAACCCTCTTTCCAAATCAGAAGACTTCAGATTAGCTTACAAACAGCCCTCAGAATTCAGGATAACAAAAATAATCCAACGTATCAAGCCATCTTCGATGACTCACTTGCTCATCTTTAAGATGCCAGACCCCAGCTTATCAGACCCCTTGGCCTGCGAATTGGCCACATACTGACCACTTTAAATATCCCTGAGGGCCCCACCAAGCCCCCTCTGCCTGCCCCCTGGACTCTGAGAAAACCGAACGTAATACTTAATGTAGCAAAGTCCTCGAAAAAGACTATGTCATCACTTGACTGCCTGTCTTTCTACAACACAATCAGACTCAGTTTCCCAAAACACAGTGTGTGCTGCGTTTTTTTACCAACGGCCACTGTTATAGTATTCGCCTACCTCATCATGCCTCAATATTCACGGCAGAGGCTCATGCACTCCTCTTGGCCATTAGACATATATCTATTAGTCCCCATAACAGATATGTGATTTGCTCTGACTCTAAATCCTGCGTGCAAGCACTTGAGTCCATGAGAACAGATCACAAGAATACAAGAACTGCTTAAACTGGACAAAGAACTATACAGCCGAGGAGTTGCCATACAGCTATACAGCCATTGTCTACTGATGGATTTCCAGTCACTATGGTATAGAAGGAAATGAAAAAGCAGACAGCTTGGCAAAGGAAGCAAGAAACAAAGAGATTGTTTGGAGATACATCCCAAAAACTGATGCTTACCCAGAAATCAAAAACGATTGCAGAATAAAATGGCAAGAAGACTGGTCCACCAATACCCAAAACAAACTGAATGAAATGAAGTAACTCCCAACATCAATATTAAACACAATCGAGATTTCTTAAATAGGCACGACCAGACAATTATAACCAGGTGCCGAATTGATCATACTGCCCTTACCCACCGACACCCCCTGGTTGGAGAGCAGGCACCAACCTGTCAATTCTGTGATACACCCCTAACAACCAAACATATTTTATTACTATGTCCTACAATTTCAGCCATCAGAGACTATTTTTATAGAGTTGAAAATATAAAAGAATTGTTTGAGATTCCTCCAGTTAAAATCCTTAACTTTTTAGAAGTCTTCATATTAAACAACTAATCTGAGCATATAATGTTTTACAGTTCTAATATCTGTCTATGCCATAAAATAGCCAATATGTTGCTGATATGGCAATAAACCCAAACAAACAATAATGATGAAACTGTTAAGGGATGGGGGGGACCGTGAAAGTGAACTAATATAATAACAAAGGAAATAAGGTGTGGAGAATGTGTTTGTGTGCTTTTACTGTTGGGTGTCTGAGGCTGGATTCGAACCAGCAACTCACTGAACCGAAGAGCAGTGCTTTACCACTGCTCCACTGAGGACATGTACAAATGGGAAAAGCACTCGAAAAGGTGGTAGTAAAAAAGGCGGGAAACGGCAAACAAAGGAGACGCCGAATATGGCTTACTCAAACAATGGAAGACTCTAATAAATACTCCTACACAAAATTATCCTCAGCCTTAGGGCTGAAAACATTCCTTTAACTAAAATTTGTTTTCTCAGAAGTAAACATAGACAGTGAGCTGAACCCTTTAAGTTCAGCTCACCCAGAGTTTGTATCTCAGTTAATCTACTTTATTTATTTACTTTTTTTGTTTCAGCTTTCTGTTCTTTTTCTCTCTTTACTTTTACTTGTTTGTTGTAGCTTTCCCTTTCTTTTCCTTTTCTTCTTTTCCTAATAACCATACCGTCTGCCCCTCTACAAAGATGCAGTACTGAGCAATGGTTTGTGTGAGCTTTTATACAGCATCCTGCAGGTGTGTCTGATTGATAGTAATTAGTGCTGGGGCTTCTGGGAACTGGAGCTCTTACTGCGCCGCCCATGCCCCCTGGTGCTGGTGACCGGCGGCGTGGACCGACCCCTTACAAAAACAAAAAGTTCTCTTCCAAAAATCTGAAACAAATTTAGAATAGATTTTATTTAGATTTATGTTAGCAGTGAGTATGGCTGAACACCTGAACCTGAAAAGTAGGGGGTAATAAAATTACCTAATTAGTAGGTATGTAACAATCCCACTCTACCCACGATGCGATACGATTCACGATACTGGGTTCACAATACGATTTTTTTCACTTTTTAAACAAAATGAAATTGAAGACATAAGAAAATTATGACCTTTCCTTTTATTACTTCTGTTTAAAATAAAATACTGTATTTGTGCTTATATTTAATTTATCTAAATAATGAATGCCCTTTTATTTCTGAGATAGGTGCAAACTATGCCGAAAAATGTTGCACGTTATCCTTATTGTGTAAAAAAAATATAGCACCAGTGCCCTCTGCTGTTTAAAGTGAATATCGATTCATCTTAAAATGAATAACCGATTCAAATCGTGGCACATGCGCACCGATTTTTAACTGTTTTCCAGTGCATCGCTACATCCCTACTAATTAGTGCTAATTAACGGTTTATTTATCACTACTTATTCTTTTGGCTGCTCGTTATGTGTCTTCACAGCAGATCATTCGTCTCCATGTTGCACAAACCTGAACATCCTCCTCCGTCACCCCAACAACCTGCATGTTCTTCCTCACTGTATCCATAAACCACCTCTTTAGCCTTCCTCTCCTCAGCATCCCTTTTCTGCACATGCCCAATCCATTTCAATCTCGCCTCCCTGACTTTGTCTCTAAAACATACTACCTGCACTGTCCCTCTAATTAATTCGTTTCTAATCTTGTCCATCCTTGTCACTCCTACTGAGAATCACATCCTCTTCATCTTGGAGGTCACAAGCTCCAAACCATACAACAATGGGTCTGTTCGACAACCTAGTGAGCTATCTTGCAGCTGCCCAAGTAGAGATGATTCTAATAAGTCATCGACTTATAAGTCAGGTTATTCGGACGCGCTACGACAGCGACTACAGTGATTACATCAGTTTTCGCTTACTAAGCTAACACAGCCTCATGCCATTCAAACCAATGAGATGAGGTGGCACAACACACTAGCATGTCAACTAACATCTCCCTCTGTGTACCGAAAACGGTTAAATTGTCACTGATGAGCCCAAATTTGCACATGAATGACACTCGTACATGTTTATACAAATTTAAATTTTGAAAATAACTAGTTCATTGCTCTGCATTCATCTGCCATATTTGTAATTTTTTTGTAAGAAAAGTTGTGCCGCACTGAATGTTGGGATTGCCTTTACTGCTAAGAAAGCATCGGATGCTCCCTCATTATTAAGTCAAAATACCGTTCAAATTTAAGGTATCTTACTAGGCAGCATTTTAAGGCATCTGAGAATTTAAACAGCCTTCTTCTTGGGAGCGTGCATAGGATGACATAAAATGCATCTAAGTAGAAGGCTCACTAGGTTTTCGAACAGACCCGTAGAAGGCCGCATTGCTGTATACTTTTCCTTTCACTCTGGCAGACACCGTTCACTAATCACTCCCGCCACTCTACACCACCCTGCCTAAACTCACCTCTTTACCTCTCTCTATCATGCTCTTCATTACTTTGTACACTCGACCCTAGGTATTTAAACTCATCCACTATCATCTCACCTCCTTGCAGTTTCATATATCACTAACAGTTTGTATCATGTGGGTTGCAGGCTCTTGCACCTTTGGGAATTGGAGTTGCCACAGGAGAACAGGTCTGTAAGCGTGATTTAATTTGTTTACACCGTTTGCATAATTGAGCATGAAACTAATTTGAAATGTGTTGTAGTGCCATAACAGGGTGATGTTTAAGCAGTTTCTGCAGGCCTCAGCTCTGCAGTTTGTTCAGATTGACAGCTGTAGGGTGGGCAGCGTCAACGAGAACCTTGCTATTATGTTAATGGCTGCCAAGTTCAAAGGTAAGCCCTGTATGAACAGCTTAATTATAGTCATTTATTCATTAACATTTCATAACCACTTTATTTTGTTCAGAACAGCACTGGGTCGAGCGGCACAGAAATAACACTGGATACAGGGCAGAAATACAGGGTTGTCAGGGTGCCAATCTCACACTGACTCACCTGCACTTTAGGGCAATTTAGAATGGCAAATCCAAGTTCGGTATTTTTGGAAGTGGGAAAATTCCAATGTACTCCTTGGAATCAGTGGCAAGGTTTGAACCAAGGTGCTGTTCAACACCCACACTACTTGCTGTGCCACCCAGTGTAATTGAACAGCTTGAAAGATGTTTATTCACTCTTCTAGTAGGTTTTGTTGTTAGTTAAACTAGAACTTGGGGCTTTGGAGTAGTTCAACACTAAGTACTGTACTTTTCTTTTAATGATCTATAGTTAAAGCCCCAATAATGCCAAAGCCACCCATATCTGTTCTATTTGATCTGGCTCTCTGGGAAGGATGGCATACCTTTATAATAATGCTGCAGCTCAAAAAGAGGCTGTCTAAGAAGAATCACATGCTAGCTCTCAGTTCCAGGTGGGTAGGTCAGGTTTTTCTTTTAAGTATTGCAAGCAACATTTCTAGTGCTAGTTTAGTTTTAGCTTTAATGATGAGTAGCATGATGGTGCCTCTGGTAGAGTGGGTCTCAAGGACCTGGGTGTCTAACTGTTCAAGGTGGAGTTAAGATGAGGGCTCTGCAGTACTCACCATGCTTGTCAAACCATATCATTAGAGACTTTGTGCAGTCAAGCTGAAACTGTGCCACATTGTTGCTATAGACTTGAACGTGTATAATTTAAGAAAACTGACAGCTGTGGCTGAATCAACCAATCTCAGTAGAAGAGTGAGCACATGATGGATCTTCAAAAAGTTTCCGCACTTTTATATTTTGGTAGGAAAAGGTGAGGGCGGGAGGAGTAGTAATTGGTCATGTCTTGAGAGACAGAGAGACCTTATAGTTCAGATTTAGCGCCATCTGATTTTCACCTTTTTGGACCTCTCAAAGAAGCTTTAAGGGGAAGAAGATTTATGTGATGATGATGTGAAAACAGCGGTGCATCAGTGGCTACACGCTCAACCGAAAACATTTTTTCCTGATGGCTTTAATAAGTTGGTATGACGCTGGGGAAAATGCATCACAAAGGAAGGTGACTAGAAAATTGATGTAATTTGTTTTTAAAATTCTTAATAAATAGAGTTTAGAAAATGTGGAAACATAGTGGACATAGTGGGTATTACTTCTTAGCTACAATGAGGTTAACCATTAACAGCAACATGCCCTGGATACAAGCACACTTAGGATTAGAGAAACATTTTGACATTTGACATTGTACCACCATGTGACGGTTGTTTCGGCACTAGCAGTGTCTATAGCTAGCCATTATTAATTTGGTGAATCTTGAAGCACCGCTTGATGTATGAATGCAATGAAGTACAGTATCTGTGTAGTTTACATAAATTGTTTAATTAACACAAGATAAACATGTTTTAAAAATGTGAATAACTGAAATAAGATTTACAGATTATAAACAATTACAGATTATAAAAAAAATATTTTTATTATTATTATTTCCATAAATGTAGCATATTTTGGTCTGGCGGTACCACTTACTGGAGCTTCTGTGGAGCTTAGAGGTATAAACTATTATTTCAAGAATTTTATATATATAACAGTTTTTGTTTGCAGTTCCAGTGTGTCCTCATGCTGGTGGAGTGGGACTCTGTGAGCTTGTTCAGCATCTCATTCTGTTTGACTACATCTGTTTGTCAGCCAGTCTGGATAACAGGTGAGAAATTAGGTTTGATGGATCCAGGGACTCAAAAATACTAGGTGTCAATAATGTCTGTGTAGACACCCAACCAGCCAATAGCATCGCTGTGGTGGTGGTGGGCTAGCGCCATGCAAGCACCAGAATAAATGTGAGTTTTAGTTTTTTAGATAAAACACATATGATGTTGTTTGAAGACATCCATATGGAATGACGTTATTTTAGTCTTCTGCCTACTTATCATATACTCATAAAAGCAATCATTATCATGGAATATTTGTGGTTGACTCAAGAGACTAGTGATTGCCCAATACACATTTACAGCATTCATCCAAAGTGACGTACATATAAACGACATACAATATATACAATATGCAGTTGGGGGGTTGAGGGCCTTGCTCAGGGGCCCACCAGTGGCAACCTGGCAGTGATGTGGCTTCAACCCATGATTTTCCTATCTCAATACCTTAACCCCTAAGCTACCCCTAAAGCTGTTCAGCAGGCAAGTATAAATAAAACACTGTTTGTTCATGCCCAGGCTAGTGATTTGTTCTCAAGACTAGTTTCCAAACAAGGTAAAGGTGCTTGCATATCCTGACTTGAATCCCTTTAAAAATAAATACAGGATTTTAAAATCTTGGGATTATTGAAGTGGCTTTGCTGAGAGGTACAGGAGAAAAGGTAACCACATGGTTGTAAACAGCTAATTATCTCTTCACCATAGATGGCTTAATTTGTAGTTTTCAATAACAACTTGGCGACAAAATACTAATACTAACTATATTAATTTGTGGTATCTACACATTATTTTACAACACGTTTTAAAATATTCATATTTCGTTCATAACTCAAATTGAATGTGAAAATGTGTGTATGTAAATCTGAAATATACAATTTTAAATGGCAAAAATACACATGAACACTGGGACTTACAGTATATGTGCATGAGCATAAATTCATACGCTTCTTATTCTGTGCTAGGATGTGTGAATATGTGGACCACCTTCATGAACATTTTAAAAGTCCCACTATAATCAGGAATGCCCACTATATGCCTCCTAAGGTGAGTCCTTTAAATCATTTTTTAAAAACATGTAACCTAATAATCAAATTTTGTACTATTTTTTTTTACGCCAAGAATGTCTAACAATTGCAATCAGAAATATTGAACCCCCCAAAGAAAGTAAGGATGTATAAATAAACTTTTATGCAGAACTAAGTCTTTATCATTTAATTGAATGAATACAGTGACAGTTATTCAACCCTTACATAATACTGCTGATCTTAAAATTTACTGCTAGTCTGTATGACCTAAAGTTTGATTACAACATGATTAAACCACTGGGACCTCAATAACCACCCTTGTTTTTTGTTTTTTTTCAATTGTGATGTGTTACATTAACATCTAAAGTTGTATTCAAGATGTGTTGCTCTTGCAGAAGCTAAGGGATGGTCACGAAAAGGGCAATTGGTATAAGATTTAAGACCTGCAGTTGATTTGCCATTGAAAATCTTAGTATTTTTAAAAATAAATTTAAACCAGAGTGCATCAAAAATATGTGATTATAAACTTTCTAGTTAAGTTACAGTGGGTTTTTAGACTAAGGGTATGTGACTTCATTTCAAACATATTAATAAAAATACTGGCATTTTCTCCTTTAAGGATCCTGGATTCTCTTCTGAGATGCTAGACACATCGGTGCAGAAACACCAGTTTCCACATGGTGAAGTGTGGAAAAACATTCTTAAGCAGAAATCTTAAACGCTTATGCACTGAGGAACTGCTGCTTAACAATCATAACTTAATCAAAACCTTCGAATCATCTTAATAGGGGACTACATTTTGTAGTAGGGTTGCCAATCATCCAGTGTCAGTTGACAAATTGCTACCAGCACAAAATCCCATCCAAAAAGAACTTTATGTACCTGTTGTACCAGGTTCAATTTGATTTGTAGGGGTTTTTTGAACCAGTGTTGAACCAATGTCTTATACTGTATAATACTAATTATGCAAGGATTTTGTCATAAAGGGTGATCATTCCTGAGAAACAAACCAAATCTATGAATCAAAAATGTGTCTATTGCACTTGAAGTGGAAACGTTTTGTTAAAAACAAAACCATTTTACAGATGTACTTGATTACAAGAATATCTGCACTTTTTATTAACACTACTACTTGTTTTTGGTATTTAAAAATCAAATTACAGTATTTATATAATACTGTATAATTAACCAGTTTACATTGCTTAATTTACACAAATCCAAATACATTTATACTTAACCCTGTGTAGATCACTTTTTCCCCTCAGAATCCCACATTCATTTATTACCACCTTACTTTTTCAAGTTACAGTATAAAGATGTTTTGGATATAAAGTGTTTATTTTAAATACAAATTCTACACAAAGAAAACTGACAAAAGCTTTTACATTAAACACACTTTCACATACATGGCCAAATGAACAGTAACAGGAAGTTGCCGATCCCCCTTCTCCTAGCAGCTGTGTAAGGCCGCACTTTTTGTAAGTGCTTTTGGAGTGTGTAAAATTTTCTCTTAATTACAGTTGATTGTATAAACCAGTTAGGCTCAATAAAAAAGATAGGTCTACATACTTTTGACCATACAGTGCATATCCCAAACCAGTAAAACCAGTAAATCCAATAAAACAAAGTCTTAGAAAAGCATCTACATGGAAGTACTTTCACATTTACCAAGAGTTTGTAGTGTTTAAACAGCCATCTGCATCTTGATGGTGGGGTAGGGATCATAGTCACAAATCTCAAAATCCTCAGCTCTGAAGTCATCAATGCGTTCCACAGTGCGAAGGATCTTCAGTTTAGGGAAAGGACGAGGTTCTCTCTGAAGCTGTTGGGGGGAAAAAGGAAAATGTGAAGATACACCAAAACTTAGTCACCTTATGTGTGGACACATTTTCAATACCACAACATACCTGCACTCTTAAAGGCTCAACGTGATTGAGGTAAATGTGGGCATCACCTAGAGTATGTACAAAATCTCCAGGCTGTAAAGACACAAAATGACCAGCAAATAAAAATCTGACAGACATAATTTGTAATTACAGATTACTGTTATGATGATGATAGATAAAAAGGCTGCATTCCAAAGCTCACTCGCTTTTAAATATTATGCACTAAATATTGCACCACTGTGTTGGTGTAACAGCTGACCCCTCCTCCCCAAACCTTCAAGGTGTGTGACTGAATTAGTTGTTCTGCTGAAAGTAGAACTGCTTCATTCAGCAAAACAAGTCATATACAGTGCCTTGCAAAAGTATTCGGCCCCCTTGAACTTTTCAACCTTTTGCCACATTTCAGGCTTCAAACATAACGATATGAAATTGTAATTTTTTGTGAAGAATCAACAACAAGTGGGACACAATCGTGAAGTGGAACGAAATTTATTGGATATTTTAAACTTTTTTTAGAAATAAAAAACTAAAAAGTGGGGCGTGCAATATTATTCGGCCCCTTTACTTTCAGTGCAGCAAACTCACTCCAGAAGTTCAGTGAGGATCTCTGAATGATCCAATGTTGACCTAAATGACTGATGGTGATAAATAGAATCCACCTGTGTGTAATCAAGTCTCCGTATAAATGCACCTGCTCTGTGATAGTCTCAGAGTTCTGTTTAAAGCGCAGAGAGCATCATGAAGACCAAGGAACACACCAGGCAGGTCCGAGATACTGTTGTGGAGAAGTTTAAAGCCGGATTTGGATACAAAAAGATTTCCCAAGCTTTAAACATCTCAAGGAGCACTGTGCAAGCGATCATATTGAAATGGAAGGAGTATCAGACCACTGCAAATCTACCAAGACCCAGCCGTCCCTCTAAACTTTCAGCTCAAACAAGGAGAAGACTGATCAGAGATGCAGCCAAGAGGCCCATGATCACTCTGAATGAACTGCAGAGATCTACAGCTGAGGTGGGAGACTCTGTCCATAGGACACAATCAGTCGTACACTGCACAAATCTGGCCTTTATGGAAGAGTGGCAAGAAGAAAGACATTTCTCAAAGATATCTATAAAAAGTCACCTGGGAGACACACCAAACATGTGGAAGAAGGTGCTCTGGTCAGATGAAACCAAAATCGAACTTTTTGGCCACAATGCAAAACGTTATGTTTGGCGTAAAAGCAACACAGCTCATCACCCTGAACACACCATCCCCACTGTCAAACATGGTGGTGGCAGCATCATGGTTTGGGCTTGCTTTTCTTCAGCAGGGACAGGGAAGATGGTTAAAATTGATGGGAAGATGGATGGAGCCAAATACAGGACCATTCCGCTACAAATGGCGCTACAAAGTATTAACGCAAGGGGGCTGAATAATATTGCACGCCCCACTTTTCAGTTTTTTATTTCTAAAAAAAGTTTAAAATATCCAATAAATTTCGTTCCACTTCACGATTGTGTCCCGCTTGTTGTTGATTCTTCACAAAAAATTACAATTTCATATCGTTATGTTTGAAGCCTGAAATGTGGCAAAAGGTTGAAAAGTTCAAGGGGGCCGAATACTTTTGCAAGGCACTGTATAAACATGCATGTAATAAACCTACACTAACTGAGCTAGTAAAGCCCCAGTGAGAGTGAATAAGGACATACAATTAGAATGAACGGGTCGCTTTAGATACAGATCCATTTCATTTTTAAACCATGGGTGAATGAACGCAGTGTTGGTTTTGGCTAGCTTTTTTAAATCATAAAACACTGTTACAGTATCCAGGGTTCATGTGAAAAAGCAAATGCTTTGACTGTTTTTTTAGCATCATTGTACCAGTTTTACATTATTAATTAATACATTGATTTAGCATTTTAACAATATATATAATGTTTATATTTATTTGTTTGAGTAAATGGACTTAGCAAAGGTTTTTATGTAAAAAGTCGGGTGAATTAGGAAAACTATATTACCAGATCCATTAGAAAACATAAAACTGGTGCCGCTCAGGTGGCGCAGCGGTAAAGTACGCTAGCGCACCAGAGTTGGGTTTCTAGATACATCGTATCGAAACTCAGCTCTACCTTTCCGACTGGGTTGGGCGGCAGTATGAACGACATTTGGCTGACGGCACCTGCACAGGGCTGAGGAATAACATTCAGGGTGTGACCCTCCGTGCGCAGTGTCTCTCGGTGTATGAACTCGGCTCGTGCAGGTGAAAAATGCAGGCTGTACTGATTGCGTGCCAGAGGGGGCGCAAGTCAGTTGAGTGGCGTCCTCAGTCAGCGGCAAAAGGGTCGAATCAGTATAGCGGACACAATCAGGGTAATTGGACATGACTAGAATAGGGATAAAAGTTGGGGGAAAAAAGTGGGAAAAAATAGATAATAAAAAAAAAAAAGAAAACATAAAACTGTAGTACTTTCTTCTAAATGTAAATTGAAATCCTTACTTTACATCAACTCTTGTTTTTTAGTTGGTGAGGGGCACTTGTCTCGAAAGGGAAAATGGATGGTCATTGTATTTATAATTTTCAGTTAGATTATAACCCAACACTAATATTGATATAGCCATCTTCATAGTAACCAAGCAACTGTGCAAGCAAGATTATAGAAAAGGACCAGTTGTGGCAGAAATTAAGATATTTAGGGTCCTATATTTATGTGAATAAACTTTGGCAGTCAAAGTCTAAGGAATTCATATCTTTAAAAGAGCAAAGGAGGCACTCAGATGGCACAGTGGTGTCATTCACTAGCACACCTCTACAGAGTGCTCAAACTAGTCTAGTTTGAATCTATTAAATCTTTCAGCAGAACCACCGATCTGGCCAGGTGTCCACACAAACACAATTAGTCGTGTTTGAAGAAGGGAATGCCGCTGCAATATGCGATGTGGTGATCTGGCTCGCCTTGATCGGATCAGGAGTTGTGCAAGCAACAACAAATTCACAATAAAAAATTGGAAAAGACTTGATTGGGACATACAAAACAGATGCAAGCAAATCGAATCGGAAAGTCTTAAATCTGTTTTGTATTTGTCATTTAAGGTCCACAGGACAGGATCAATGTTATTTGAGAAAAAATATTGGATGTCTGGTTACTTTTCTCATGCAAGTAATTAAACATTTGTATTGACAGTACAGTTCACAGTAGTTAAAATAAATTTAGCCTCAAATAATAAGGAAGCAAAACTCAGCTTACCTTAAGTCCTGTGATATGAGCGATCATGTACGTGAGTAAGGCATAGCTGGCGATGTTAAATGGCACCCCAAGACCGATGTCTCCTGATCGCTGGTATAACTGGCATGATAGCTCACCCTCAGAGACATAAAACTGGCACAAAGCATGGCAGGGTGGTAGAGCCATCAGGGGCATATCTGAGAGGACAGAGAGGTTTGTTTTAAGTGTACTCTACTACAATCAAACTACACATGAATAAGAAAGAAACAGTTTCAAGCAAAATTCACTGTCTGAATAAGATGTGCCCAAAATCTCCTCCAGTTACTGGTTAGTAAAGATGTGTGACTATGTGTAGGTGGGCTATAACTTATGTTTGTTTGTTGTTTAACGATTTGTTAGCAGCAATAAGCTATTAAGTGTCAAGTGTGAGCAGTCAGTCTTTGTTGAGCACTGCATGAGTCTGTACCTTTAGGGTTCCAAGCACACATAATAATCCTCCTGTCCTCAGGATTAGACTTGATGGTGTCGATGACTTTCTGCAGCTGATCAACACCCTGGTTAGAGTAATCTGTAAATCAGAGAGTTCATTAGAGCTAGAATTTCTAAATGCATGCATGTGCACATACACAAGACAAATCAATTAAAGCTATTAATATTTTATAAAACGCAATAGTCCACAGTTTTACTAGTGGAATTTTTGCCCATTCCTGCTTGATACAGACGTTCAGCTGCACAACAGGACAAGATCACTGTTGTCTTGATTCTTCCCATTATGATACATGTTCAATAAGAGACAGATCTAAACAGCAGGCAAGCCAGTCAAGCACACACACACTGTCTTTAAAGTCATGCTGTTGTAGCATGTGCAGAATAAGGCTCAGCATTGTCTTTCTAAAATAACCATGGACAGCCTGGAAAAAGAGGTCTTACTAAATTTTCAGTATATGCCTCTGCATCAGTAGTACCTATTTAAGTACATTTACAAGTCACCCATGCTGTGGGCACTGATGCAGCTCCATACTGTAAGAGATGTTAGCTTTTCGCACCTTTTCATCTTTGGCATGGAGACATCACTGTCTATTTTTCTTAAAAACAAGCTGAAACTGAAACACATTGCCACTGTCTTACAGTCCATCTAAGATGAGCTCGGGCTCAGGGAACTGATGTATGGTTTTCTCTTTAATTAACCAAATTTCAGGTTGCATTTCATGATGCAGTGGTGGACTGTGATAAGTGACAACAGTATATAAAGTACTTCAGACTATAATTAGAAGTATCAGTAGCATGACAGTGTCTTATGCAGTGCTGTCTGAGAACTTAAAGATCACACACATTCAGCAGTGGTTTCCAGCCTTGCCTTACAAAGACTGAGATTTCTCTGGATGCCCTAAATTTATTTTTCCAATATTATGTCTGGTGGATGGTAAAACACCTCAGTTATTTGCAATCTTGTGTTGAAATTTGACATTTGCAAGCATCCTTCATCATGGTACTTTGTTATAATGTTATAATCAAAATGTTATAATTTGATGTCCTAATTTTTCTGGAAGTGGGGTTTATATACTGCAGCAGACATTAGGTATACATAGTGCTGGACAATAATTCGATATCGATATATATCGCGATAGAAAATGTTTCAATAACGGTGATATGATTTTTAAACAAATTCGATCGATATGCATTACGTCAGTGCGCTTTGCCCGTGTTACTTTTTTGCGGAAGCATTTCTGTACGCAGGTTCCCACAGGGACGTAATTCAACAGCGCACCTCAAGCAAGTAGTTCTCCATCAAAACAGTGCAGTAACACACTCAACATGAACGTCAACCACCAACACAATTACAGAAGAAGTACTACTACTACTGAGTACTAATACCAGTTATTAATATTACTTCTTATTAGTTGTGGCGCGCTACGAATAAAGGCACCAACGGGATATTCGCGTTCCACTGTTGCCAGATTGGGCTGTTTTCCTCCTAATTGGGAGGTTTTTAAAAAAAAAACTATTTAATAGCATTTAAATAACACTTCTACTGAAAATAGAATATTCAGTTTTAAGAAGCCCCAGCATTGTAGAAGGCTATTAAAAGTAAAGTCCATTTTCAATGCTGATTTGGCTTAATAGTGTTGGTCAGAATGTATCATATTCTTGAAAGAAAATTAACATTTGTTTTCCATGCATTCACACTGGCATGTTCTGGGGTTCAAATGAGTCTCATCAGTACACACAAGTTTGCAATCAAATGATCAAGTATTGCAAAGGAATATCTTTGAAATTCTGTTAAGGTTATAGGCTATATTTTAGTTTTTCACAGGGAAAATGAGAAAAAATAAAAAGCTTATTATGCTAGGCTTGATGTAATTCTACATGGTACTCACTGCCTGTATAGGTAAACAAGTGAGTGACCAAAACATTACTAGATCAACAGCCACTAGCCATATACAAAAATAAGGTATCAGACAGTTTCTGTGCCACCCCTGTGTGAGCAATGGTCTCAGTCTGGCCATCCCTATGAAAACTGTCTGGCTTTGCCACTGTCCACAGTTGAAAAAGAAGCAGATGAAATAGCTGATAAGAGAGGAAGGACTGATTCAGTCGTGTATTCAGCTTGTATTTCTTGCCAGAATCCAGAAAAGAGGTTTGCAGGTACAGCCATCCAATGTTGGTGTTTTTGGCAGTTTTTCTGACATTTGTGTTATTCATATCGATATCGGAATTATATCGTATCGACCGAAATTAGGAGTTATATCGTGATATAAATTTTAGCCATATCGTCCAGCCCTAGGTATAGTGTTACTCTTACTTTCATGCCAGTTGACAATTTTAATAAATAAAACCTTAATTTATCTGTAGAACTAACAGACCTACCAGTATGCATGTCTTTGTACTCTGCACCAAAGTGTCTCCACTGGAAGCCATACACAGGGCCCAAATCGCCTTCCTCACGCTCAGTAAAACCATTTTTATCAAGGAACTCCCGAGAGCCATTTGCATCCCAAATCTTCACCCCCTTTTCTGACAACTCTTTGGCATTCGTTGAACCCTACAAGTTGGAGAAATGTTTTTTTTTTATTTATTAGGATTTTAACGTCATGTTTTACACTCTTTGGTTACATTCATGACAGACACACGGTAGTTACTCGTTACACAAGGTTCATCACTTCTCAAGGTTATATCGAACACAGTCATGGACAATTTAGTATCTCCAGTTCACCTCACTTGCATGTTTTTGGACTGTGGGAGGAAACCGGAGCACCCGGGGGAAACCCACGCAGGCACGGGAAGAACATGCAAACTCCACACAGAAAGGACCCAGACCGCCCCACTTGTGGATCGAACCCAGGACCTTCTTGCTGTGAGGCGACAGTGCTAACCACTTAGCCACCGTGCCGCCCTGGAGAAATGTTAAAAAGCTGAAGAACAATCCTACTGCTAAATTTACCTAAACACACACATTCAGTTAAGCATACAAACAATGTAAATACTTTTTAGTAGGTACATTTCCATTTATTTGAATGATTCTTAATGAACCTCTTATATCAGGTTCATTAAAAACCATTCAAATCCCCTTTGCACTAGCAGTTTAGCTCTAATGCAAATATGTGTTAACAATGTGTTTACAATTGTTTGTAAAGAGAATGCATGCTTTTTTATAGTTTTTTTTATAACCACCACTAGTGCACTGATTTCGTTGTACAACACTACATTCAGAAACATTTTGTATTTGGGTGACATGAGTCCAATATGCATTTTTGTCTTTATAAATAACAAATTTCACTCATTCCTTTATCTATTTGTGCTTTTTATTTGCTCTATTTGTTTTTTTTCTTATGATACACTTGCTTTAATTACATTGTTTTAATTGTTTCATTGTGCAATTGTTACAACAACAAATACTGAAACTTTTATAATAGTTACTTACCTTTATGAACCACAGCAGCTCCTCCAAAATGCCCTTCCAGAAAACTCGTTTTGTCGTTAGTATAGGAAACTGATCTAAATTCAGAAAATAAGAATCTTAGCTTGGGAAAGAGTTCAAACAAGGTAAAAGCAAAGTCAGAAAACATAATTACTTTGTATATACACATACACTCACTAAGCACTTTGTTAGGAACACTATACTAACACTGAGTAGTAATACTTAATGCTCTAAAAATAGCCCTTTACACCGATCAGCCATAACATTAAAACCACCTTTTTGTTTCTACACTCACTGTCCATATAGAAGAACTTTGTAGTTCTACAATTACTGACTGTAGTCCATCTGTTTCTTGACATAGTTTATTCAACGGTCAGGTCCCCCCCACAGGACCACCACAGAGCAGGTATTATTTGGGTGGTGGATCATTCTCAGCACTGCAGTGACAATGACATGGTGGTGGTGTGTTAGTGTGTGTTGTGCTGGTATTAGTGGATCAGACACAGCTGTGCTGCTGGAGCTTTTAAACACTGTGTCCAGTCACTGTCCACTATATTAGACACTCCTACCAAGTTGGTCCACCTTGTAGATGTAAAGTCAGAGACGATCGCTCATCTATTGCTGCTGTTTGAGTTGGTCATCTTTGAGACCTTCATCAGTGGTTACAGGACGCTGCCCACAGGGCGCTGTTTTTGGTTGGTGGACTATTCTCAGTCCAGCAGTGACAGTGAGGTGTTTAAAAACTCCATCAGCATTGCTGTGTCTTATCCACTCATACCAGCACAACACACACTAACACACCACCACCATGTCAGTGTCACTGCAGTGCTGAGAATGATCCACCACCTAAATAATACCTGCTCTGTAGTGGTCCTGACCATTGAAGAACAGCATAAAAGGGGGCTAAAAAAGCATGTAGAGAAACAGATGGACTACAGTTAGTAATTGTAGAACTACAAAGTGCGTCTATATGGTAAGTGGAGCTGATAAAATGAGGTGGAGGTGGTTTTAATGTTATGGCTGATCGGTGTAAGTTGGCCATAGTTTATGTTACTTTTTTTCTCAAAGTAAATTACAGTTATCTTACAGGAATTAATAATCTGTATACATTGATAATGTGTAATGAAACATAAATAAATAAAATGTGTGTGAATGTAGCAGACCTCGGAGGCTGTATCTGGCCTGTGAACCGAACACAGAAATCACTCCTGTTCCTGTCCGGTCTCCTTTCTTCACGCCATTCTGCAGAATGTATTTAATCTGGTTCAGATAACCGCGTTCATCACAGAACAGAGAGAAACCAGCTACGTCCTCCTGAACCTTCTTCTCCTCTGGTGCACCATTCGCTTCAGTAGTGTGTATTTCTGAAGTGGCCGGCATTTTATCAGTAAATAAATAAGAAAACAATTGCGAGAGATAAGTTGGAGTGCAGCTTGTTATTCAACGTTCCCGGGTTTTTTAGTGCGGGAGCAGGCATCCACCAATCACTTTCTCTGTTTCAGTCATGTGCTGCTGCATGACTTCATATAAAAACAGGAAACTCAAACGCATACATACATAAAACGATGAATATGTTAATGTTTTATAAATGTAACACTTTCCCTATATAAGACACCAATATTATGAGTTATTTATGTGATATACTTTCTCAAAGCGGTAATTTATTGTTGCACTGTAAATTCTTTCCTTAATTCTAAGTACTTAATAAACAACGATCATCCATAACATTATGACCACTTTGTTTCTACACACTATTTTATCAGCTCCACTTACCATATAGAAGCACTTTGTAGTTCTACAATTACTGACTGTAGTTCATTTGTTTCTCTACATACTTTTTAGCCTCCTTTCACCTTGTTCTTCAATGGTCAGGACTCTCACAGGACCACCACAGAGCAGGTATTATTTGGGTGGTGGATCATTCTCAGAACTGCAGTGACACTGACATGGTGGTGGTGTGTTAGTGTGTGTTGTGCTGGTATGAGTGGATCAGACACAGCAGTGCTGCTGGAGTTTTTAAACACCTCACTGTCACTGCTGGACTGAGAATAGTCCACCAACCAAAAATATCCAGCCAACAGCACCCCATGGGCAGCGTCCTGTGACCACTGATGAAGGTCTTGAACAGGGGTATTCAACTAAAATTTAAAAAGGTCCAGTTAGAGAAAAATTCTTGAAGCAAAGGTCCGGAATGTTTAACTATATATATATACTATATATATATTGATATTTACATTTTCAGCAGACGCTTTTATCCAAAGCGACTTACACAATGAGCAATTGAGGGTTAAGGGCCTTGCTCAGGGACCCAACAATGGCAACTTGGTGGTGGTGGGGCTTGAACCCGGCAACCTTCTGTTTACAGGTCCAGTACGTTAACCACTGAGCTATCACTGCTATATATATTATAACATATATATAACATATATATGTATATATATAACATATATATATTATATATAAGTAGCCTAGTAGTTGTATCAACATCTGCATGTAATCAACTGACTGTCAAATCAGATGTTTGTTTATTTTTTAGGATTGTAACGTCATGTTTTACACTTTGATTACATTCATGACAAGAATGGTAGTTACTCATTACACAAGATTCATCAGTTCACAAGGTTATATTGAACACAGTCATGGACAATTCAGTGTCTCCAGTTCACCTCACTTGCACGTCTTTGTACTGTGGGAGGAAACCGGAGCTCCCGGAGTAAACCCACACAGACACGGGGAGAACATGCAAACTCCACACAGAAAGGACCCTGACAACCCCGCC
The DNA here is from genome assembly GCF_030014385.1 of Trichomycterus rosablanca. Taxonomy (NCBI): domain Eukaryota; kingdom Metazoa; phylum Chordata; class Actinopteri; order Siluriformes; family Trichomycteridae; genus Trichomycterus; species Trichomycterus rosablanca. The sequence goes on along the minus strand of NC_085991.1, from coordinate 23,444,756 downwards.
TGGGGATCAAACCCAGGACCTTCTTGCTGTGAGGCGACAGTGCTACCCACCGAGCCACTGTGCCACCCTTTATTTAAAACTGATGTAAAAAAATAATAATAATAATTTAAAAGGCCATTCCAAAAAGGTCATCTTAAAAGATGTGAAATTGCGCTGTAATGCTTCTGAGGTTATTCAGTAGGGAGATGCATGGCAAGGTGAGATTGTACTGCATTCAGAAAAGCTCGCAAAAAGCACAGAAAGATTCAAGACCTTAGAGGCTTGTGGCAGTAAATAATGCCATGTCAAAATGAAAAATGGAAAAATTTTTGGCATTTAATAGTACTGACATAGAACAAAAAAAGCTGAGTGCTCAGGAGGTGCAGTGGTAAACCATTCAACATACCAGACCTGACATCTTGAACTCGTCGGTTTGAGTCTCAGCTCTGCTACTAGCAGGCTGAACGCCTACACGAACCTACACCTTGTTGGCGCCTGCACCTTGTTGTTCAAAGGGAGGGTGCCGGAGGGGATTCCTCATAACTGATGCAATTACGACCTCTGCTGGCTGATTGATGAAGCCTGCACAGAGGCGAGGGATAATGGGATCAGAGTGTGTCTCTCCATACACAAAACTGATCCACATATGAACGCTCCTTGTGCAGGTGAAAAGATGCAGTAGGCTACAGCACACGTGTCGAAGGGGGCGTGTGTTAGTCATGGCTCTCCTCAGTCAGAGTGGAGGGCAACATCAGTAAAGAGGAAGCGTGGACATATTGTGTTCCTGTAATTTGTACAAAGTAAGTGTACTGTAGGTACAGTAAGTGGTACTAAGAGGTTTTGATTTTATCAGGGGTGGTAGTAAGTCTAAACAGTTCTGCATGTTTTGAAAGGTAGGAAGAAACCCTCAATTCTATGCAGGTAATTTTTAGGGTGACCATACGTCCGGCCGGGATTTTTAAATCACCAAAAATGTCCGGGATTCGGCTTTTCTAGTCTGCACTGGTTATTCTGTGTGTATGTTTTTGCATTGGTTTGTTTTTAGGTCTTTTTAGGAGTGCATCCGTTTTGTTAAAATAAGTCTGATTTTCACGTCAGTACCATGATGGCACTGCATCTTGTCAGTACCGTGATGGCACTGCATTCTGTGGAAATTGCTCAGCAAGCACTAGAAGACACATCTTACTGCTGGGTTTCTACTGATGGGAGCAAGTAATTAAAGTGAATCAAATTAAAGTTAAAAACACTCCTAATAAGTCGGCTGATACAATTGTACAATACATCAAAGAAACTAAAAAATAAAGGGATTTTTATTTATAGGTGACAACTGTTTTTTTTTAATTTGTTATTATTGTTTAGGGCTTAATGCTGAATGTGAAGGAATAAGATTATCTGACCATAAAGGCCCTTGTTAAAGAGCAGCTGTACATTTATTAAAGTTCAGTAACACAGCTGGATGGTTATTGACTCATTTGTCAACTATTTAAACCTCTACCCCATACACATTGCCATGGTGTCACCAACGACATGAAATACCCCCACTCCCATTCCTTTCCCGAACCAGGCGTCCTCTTTTTTAAAAACCAAAATATGGTCACCCTATAATATTAGCATATAGCTAGATGGCCAGATGCTAGCAAGCTGACTTGCTATCTGCTAAAAAGAAATTCTCACATGAGAAAAAAAGGAGGCCTGCGTGTTGTGTGGGAGGAGTAAAATGATCTGTTTAAATATTCTTGCTGTGAGGGTGAGTTTGCCAAAAGATTAGGAGACATGTACAAACATACACACAAGACCACATATGTTACATAGTTAAAGATGTTAAGGATTCCTGCATAATTGTGGCGTTTCAAACAAAAACAATCAAGACACTGCAATTCCACCGCTTCCTCTTTAGCTGGGTCTGCTTTCTAATTAACCCCTAAAGCTCTAGCATACTGTATTTGCAGTGTTTTACTGCCCTGGTTTTAGGCCATTTAGAAACTTTTTAGGTCTATGCCATATAATGTCTTTTTTTCAGAAAATTGAAAATTATACACTGATCAGCCATAACATTATGACCACCTCCTTGTTTCTACACTGTGTTCATTTTATCAGCTCCACTTACCACATAGGAGTACTTTGTAGTTCTACAATTACTGACTGTAGTCCATCTGTTTCTCTACATACTTTTTAGCCTGCTTTCACCCTGTTCTTCAATGGTCAAGACCCCCACAGGACCACCACAGAGCAGGTATTATTTAGGTGGTGGAGGATTCTCAGCACTGCAGTGACACTGACATGGTGGTTGTGTGTTAGTGTGTGTTGTGCTGGTATGAGTGGATAAGACACAGCAGCACTGCTGGAGTTTTTAAATACCGTGTCCACTCACTGTCCACTCTATTAGACACTCCTACCTAGTTGGTCCACCTTGTTGATGTAAAGTCAGAGACGATCGCTCATCTATTGCTGCTGTTTGATTTGGTCATCTTCTAGACCTTCATCAGTGGTCACAGCACGCTGCCCACGGGGCTCTGCTGGCTGGATATATTTGGTTGGTGGACTATTCTCAGTCCAGCTGTGACAATTAGGTGTTTAAAAAGTCCATCAGCGCTGCTGTGTCTTATCCACTCATACCAGCACAACACACACTAACACACCACCACCATGTAAGTGTCACTGCAGTGCTAAGAATGATCCACCACCCACATAATACCTGAGTCATTCTATAATTTGGGGTACATTCCATGTCCAATGATAATAATTATATTTATTCTAACTATTTTCTTTAAAAATGTCATATTTTACCTATTAATGGAAAACATGTTGTAATATCACAAAAACATTATGTGCATCCTATGCTTCATTTAGCTTGAAATTTGTCATGATGTTCCTAAATTAACAGTTTTTGCTGTGTCCGTTTTTTAAGTTGAGGGTGCCTTGGTTTCAAAATAATGAATAAAATTATTAAGGGAAACAACATCTATTTTTTTTATTTATTTCAATAGTTTAAATACTAAAGAAAAATAATATTTTTTAAATTGAGTTTCTCTTTTAAATAATTTAAATATATTTATTTATTATTGTCCCCAAAAGTTCTGTCAACTATGTTACTAACCGAACTCCACTCAGCAACTCAAAAATGGTTTGTTCTAAAACTATGTGACCAGCATCACATGATATCATTTTTCTCTGTAGAGGGCATATTGAACAAACTGTGGTGAATGTTCTCTTATTTTTAAAAATATTTTTTCTATAATAGAACATTGTCAATGAGTATATTAATTGACTGTCAACTATGTTACATACATTGTTATGGTTAAATTTTTTTTTATAATTTTAATTCAAATGTATGTTCAAATTAGACATTACTCTGTTCAAGAAATGACATGTGGTCAGCCAGGCAAGGTCTACCACTGAAGTTATGGGTCAAAATAGGGAAATTGTCAACTATGTTACCTGTCAACTTAGTTACCTAGTAGTCTACATCTACTGTCCCTTTAAAATTAAAATAAAAAAAATAATGTTTAAGCTTTGCAACTAGTGGATATGTTACACTAAAGGAATATATTAACTTGAACCACTGATTGTTCTGTTGAGAAAGAACATTGTTTTTGTACTTTTTGGTGATGTGAAATGTACCCCAAATTATAGAATGACCCACCTACTCTGTAGTGGTCCTGTGGGGGTCTTGACCATTGAAGAACAGCATGAAAGGGGGCTAACAAAGCATGCAGAGAAACAGATGGAGTGAAGCCGATAAAATGGACAATGTGTGTAGAAACAAGGAGGTGGTTTTAATGTTATGGCTGATCGGCGTATATTAACAAGCAGCATATTTTAATTGCCTAAAATGACCTCAGAACAATTTACCGTGATGAAGCTATTGCTAGGAGAATTTAATGGGAATTATGAAATGCCAAAACACCTGCTAACTGAATACCTGTGTCTTAAACCACTCTCTGCTTTGCATTGTAATTGCATTTGTATTATTACAATCATTGAAACATTTAATTTAGCATACTGCTTAGTATATAATGAGATATTTGGCACACAGCAATTCTCTAAGTCATGTGCACCATTATAGATGGATATTAGGAAACTGCTAGGCTGAAAAATGCAGTCTTTCATGTCTTTTCTTTACTTAGATCTATATTCTATGCACTCCCTCTCTGACACTTTTCTTTATGCACACGCACAGCATGCTTCACCACTTTAATCACCACTTTAAATATGCATTTCCTATTGCTTTGGATATCTTAGGCCCAGTGTGTTACCCGAAAGCTTTAAAGGGGTTTGCCTAATGATTTCCAGATGTTTGACCCGATGCTGTGCGCTCCACCGGGGTTTGGTAATGTGATCGTAACCCGTGCCAGATACTCCCTTTAACATCGGTTCATCTGGATTTTAAGGAATCAAGTGGTTGGTTAAACCAGCTGCGAGTCTACAGCTTAGAGTTTATTAAAGTGTTAGTAAACCGTTGGTTGTAAAATCTTAATTATTTAAGATACACGGGTCAGCATATTTAAGAGCTAAAAGTCAGACTTCAGCCTAAACATCAAGCGGAAACTGTCGTTGGACTTTTGATTCAGTTTAATTTGTGTATAGGAATACAGGGATCGATTCGCTTCGGCTCGTCAATCGATTCATTTGTGTACTCTATAAACAGTGGTTTAAATGAATCGTTTAAAAGAGCGATTCGTTTGGTTGTAAATGTATTTAATCACATTTTAAACATGGTAGCCGTCCTGCTGGGATGATTCACACTATGTACAATATTGTGGGGAAGGGAAAATGGCCGAAGCCAACAGGACAAAGCGGGTGTTATGAAATAAAATGAAATGAAAGCATTTATTTTTTCAGTGAGTCATATGGTTTGGCTCAGTTTACCACAAGGCCAATTTGACTCTCTTAATTATTGGTGCAATTTAAGCGGTATTGTGTTTTTGTCCATCACTAACATAATATAACAACATTTGATCAATGTTTAAAATGACCCCTAATCAACGTACTGTATAGTGTTGGTTATAAAAACCATGTAAACAAACAAGCCAAACCATAACAATTTGTCATTACAGTGGCATTAATACCACTAAAAGGACCCCTAATCTAATCAACGTACTGTATAGTGTTTGTTATAAAAACCATGTAAGCAAACCAGCCAGATCTCAACAATTTGTCAGCACAGTGGCTTTCATACAATTTTCTAGGCCTATTTATGTATTAAATACTTAATACAGTAGTCGGGATCTACTCTGGAACTGCATTTATAGTCAAATGTTGTCATACACTCAAATAAATGGAAAACAAAATTTCCTGAGCAAAAAAAACCCCCCAATATATTCATTAATTCATTGTCTGGTGTATCACAGCTTTATCCAATTCAGAGTAGTGGAAAATAATATATTGCTTTTTAAAATATGACTAAAATAACCATTGCATGCCATGCGATGGACTGGCAACCCATCCAGGGTGTGACTGTGTGCCTTGCGCCCATTGAAAAGCTGGGATAGGCTCCAGCACCACCACCCCACACGACCCTGATTGGATAAGCGGATAAGACAATGAATGAATGAATAACCAAATGCATACCACAGTTACATGTTTAATAAGTGGGCCTTACAACACTATGGACTTAGACACTACAATGAAGAAAAGAAGCCTATGGTCCAAAATCCCAATAAAAGTTTGTTGCCTAAGAAAAACAGGACAGACCCTTAGCCCTCAATTGCCCATATATGTATTCAGTGATAACTGTAAGGCAATTTTGCATAAAAGCATCTGCTAAATTATGCAAATGTTAAATTTATTTATTTATTAGGAATTCAACATCATGTTTTACACACTTTGGTTACATTAATGACTGAAACGGTAGTTACTTCTTACACAAAATTCATCAGTTCAAAAGTTTAATGTCAAACACAGTGATGGACAATTTTGTATCTCCACTTGCGTGTCTTTGGAATGTGGGAGGAAACCGGAGCTCCAGGAGGAAACACACGCAGACACGGGGAGAACATGCAAACAAGGACAAGGACCCAGACCACCCAACCTGTGGAACGAACCCAGGACCTTCTTGCTGTGAGGCGACACAGTGGTAAATGTAAAAACAGAAGCATGGGCTTACATAACAGCAAATTATTATAAAAAAAAAAGTCACAAGTGTAACTTTTTTTTTTTTTTTACAGAAAAGGAAACTTTTGCACCAATGTCATGTACACATGGAAATTACAGGCGAATGTAAACCATTGGTAGTAATTGAAAAATTGAAAAATTGAATTAAATTCGGAGTCGACTCATATAGTTCATGTAAAAGAGCCGAGTGAACGAGCCAGTTCATTCCCGAACGACACAGTACTGTATTCTTGGATCAGCTGCGGTTCAGGGCTGTTCGTGCGGGGCGCGTTGATGACATTTGCTCATTTTATGTTAAACTTTTCTCTAGAAGTAGTAAAGCAAGAAGTTTAGCAGTTTTTTACTCAAAGAGCTATAAACCGAGTAGTATGCACATAGTTTTGGTTAAGGAGTTAAGTTGTAACATAAACGAATCTGAAGCTTTATTGCTGAACAGTGAGTGTCAAGCGCAATGAAGGGTGAGTTATTGTACATTTTACAATCACACGATTTACTGCATATGATAGAAAATAGGAAAAAACACGACAAAATAATTTTCGAGTGGTTGGGAGTGTGCTACATCTGATAAGAATGAATAGTCCTTAGTAAGAAAGCATAACTTTACTGTTTTGACATTAGGACACATTGGTATTTGAGATGCATCCAGTGGCATTAAGGGTATAAATGATGAAACTGTTAAGTTAATGTAAGGTAATGACATGAGTCTTTCTTGTTTGTGTCTGTTTTTTATTTTACTTTTCAGACGAGTTTGCTGAAGACGATGATGTCCAATCATTTGGATACAGGAGGTTTGGTAAGCATGTTTTCTATTCTCTAAAATGCATCAATTTGTTTGGGTCAATCTAGCATCATGAAAGTAACATTTCAACACATATTTACTTGGATGATTCATCTCATATTAACTTGGATAATGTCTGCACAAACTCCGTGCCAGTGCAGCAGTTTGCACATCTGGTTATGTCACCAGATGTTGCATTGAGAACAAAGAACTATATTTAAAAGGGATGTGGAATTGAAATCTTTAAAGCACGCAATTGGCAGTTGGAATAAATTGTTCATCTATTTCATTATTTGTACTAACAGTGGGTTGCAGAAGAGTTGGCACCACTTGGAATCAATAAACACAATATTGGAACACACCCTGGACAGACTGAGAAGAATTGTGAATGTAGACAATGCAAGGCATTTCATCAACAGAAAACACAGTTTTGAACAATGTTGTGGTTTTTTAAAGATACAAACCCCATTTCCAGAACAGTTGGGGTGTTTTGTAAAATGCAATAAAATAAATCTTTATTTAATTGATAAAAGTAGAAAAAAAAGATTTTCAATGTTCTGTTAATCAACTTTGTTACATTCATTGTAAATTGTAAACACATTTGGAATTTAATGCCAGCAACACATTCCAAAAAGAGTTGGGACAGAGGCGTGTTTACCACTGTATTCTGTCACCTTATGTATTAATGTGACTTTGTAATGGTTCAGTAACTGGTGACACCAATTGTTGCAGAAAATAAGTGAAATTTACCTAAATTCTTGCTTGATACGGCACTTTAGCCTCAACAGTCCATGGTTGTTGTCATCTGACTCTCCTTTTTATGTTGCACCTACATAATACATTTACAATTATGACTTTTTTTATGACAATTATGATTGAGGGTTAAGGACCTTGCTCAGGGCAGCCTGGCAGTGGTGGGGCTTCTGATTACTAGTCCAGTACCTTAACCACTGGGCTATTACTGCCCTTACATAATGGCAGACAGATCTGACATAATAGGAGACAGATCTGGATTGCAGGCAGGCCAGTCAAGCACACACATTTTGTGTCTATGTTTGATCGAATACAAAATGAGGGCTGGAATTGACTTGCTGAAATCATCATGTACATCACCTTGATGGCAGCAAGTGTCTTTTAAAATCTTAGTCTGCTTCACGGAACAATGGAACCTTCATACATATGCAAGTCACCCATGTCATAGGCAATGATCCACCCCATACCTTGACAGAGGTAACACCCCAAAACTTTAATTGATAACAGTCTAGATCAGGGGTCAGCAACCTATGGCACGTGTGCCAAAGCTGGCATGTGAAGCGCGTTTGCCTGGCATGCTGATTGGTAAGAGTAAAAAAATGTATTTCATCCTCAGGGCTGAGCCTTATTAGTTGGACCCGTCCTTACACCCTATGCCATATGCTCACAGGGACTAAGCCTGATAGGGTCTCTCTCTCTGTCAGACTGGTGCAATTACGACCTCTGCTGACTGATTAGAGGCACCTACACAGAGATGAGGAAAGAGTGCTCTTAGGGTGTGTCTCTCCGTACACAACGCTAGGTGGCACAACACTCGTCAATGTGTGGGTGATAAGATGCATGCGGCTTGCTGCCCACGTTTCGGAGGGGGCGTGGGTTAGCTTCGATCTCCTCAATCAGAGCAGAGATCGGCATAGGCGGAGAGGAAGCACGATGCAATTGGGAAATTGGACACGCTAAAGGGGGAGAAAAAGGGGAGAAAAAAAAAGGATGATGCTGACAAAACGGAATCAGCCAAACGAGCAATTTCAAGGTACAAGAAACAGACGAGTGTTCTTCAGAATTTAAACCATGGTAAAAGTTTACCTCATATACACCACAGATGGATCATCTTTGCAGAGAAAGTCAGGGACAAGGATCACACTGACATGTAAGTTTAATTAACTGATTAATTGGTTTGTCAGATACATAGCAACAATTTGTGTTATATGACGTATTTGTGTTATGATGATGTATTCCATGGCACACTTAGTACTTCATCTTCAATTTATTTTTTTCATTGGCAGAGTACAAAAAAGGTTGCCGACCCCTGGTCTAGATGGTCCTTTTTTTCTTTAGCAACTAACTGTGGACTCAGCACGTTTCCATTGTCTTCAGACCATCTGAGATGAGCTTAGGCTCATTGAGATGTTTCTGCATAGAATTGATGCACTGCTTTCTATTTGTGTAACAGAGTTTAGGTTGAATTACTTCACACAGTAGACTGTAACATAGCCAGTGGTTTTCTGAAGTACCTCCGAGCCCATGGGGTTACATTTATCACAATAGCATGATGGTTACTCATACAGTGCCGTCTTAAAGCTCTAAGCTTACGCACATTCAACAGTGGTTTCCGGTTGTGCTCTCCATGGACCGAGATATCTCCAGATTCCCTGAATCTTTTGACTATATCATGAATAGTAGATGGTGAACCACTAAATTATTTGCAACCTTGCCTTGAGAAATGTTCTTTGTGAACTGATAGGCAGTTCTCTCTTAGGGTTTGGCACAAAGTGGTGAGCCATGAACAAATCATTGCATGTACAGACTGATCCTTAACTTTTTTTTAGTGTGTTGCAGGCATCAAATTCTGATGTGTTTCTATTACAAAATACAATGAAGTTGATCAGTGGAAGCATGGAAAATCTGTCAGTTCTCAGATTCTTCTTTGTACTGCGTTTTACAAAACGTCCCAACATTTCTGGAAATTGGGTTCATATTTACAAAACATTTATATAGATTTAGTACTCAATTCATTCTGGTCAGGGTTGTGATGAATTTGCAGCTTACCCAGAAACACAGTGCAGTGCAGGAATACATCTGGTGATACTCAGTTTGTAGCAGGGTATCACATGCACCCATTTTCTTACACCTAGGGCCATTTTAAAACTGCAAATCAACCTACTGAAATAGGAAGTGGAAGGAAACAGGACATATAGAAAACATAGAATTAATTTGATATACTTCCAAGAAAATATTATCAATAGGGGCAAAAAGACAAATATATAACATTAGTACGTTCTTACAGAACTTTTATTTGTGTGTGTGCACGTCTGCTGTCTTTCATTATTACAGTCAGCTGGGAAATCATTCAGAAATTCTTCTTGCTTTTTTTTTCTTGCTCTCATTGGCTGGGTCTACACATTACATGTAAAAACAACCCCATTCAGCTCTGTTTTATCTTATTGTGACCCAAATTAGTTTTTTTTTTTTCTTTGTGGTAAAGTGAACAGCACAAATTAAAACTGCCGATCCTGTATGGGCCACTTTTGTTTGTATGACTGCCATCAGATAAGTATGTGACTGGCAGCACTCCAACCTCACAGCCAAAACAGATCAGATTAAAACCACCTCCTTATTTCTACACTTACTGTCTATTTTATTAGCTCCACTTACCATATAGAAGCACTTTGAAGTTCTGCAATTACTAACTGTAGTCCATCTGTTTCTCTGCATACCTTTTTAGCCTGCTTTCACCCTGTTCTTCAATGGTCAGGACCACCACAGAGTACGTATTTTTTGGGTGGTGGATCATACTCAGCACTGCAGTGATAATGACATGGTGGTGGTGTGTTAGTGTGTGTTGTGCTGGTATGAGGGGATAAGACACAGCAGTCACTGCTGGACTGAGAATAGTCCACCAACCAAAAATATCCAGCCAGCAGCGCTCCATGGGCAGCGTCCTGTGACCAGTGATGAAGGTCTACAAGATGACCAACTCAAACAGCAGCAATAGATGAGCTGTCGTCTCTGACTTTACATCTACAAGGTGGACCAACTAGGTAGATGTGTCTAATAGAGTGGACAGTGAGCGGACACGGTCTATACAAACTCCAGCAGCGCTGCTGTGTCTGATCCACTCATATCAGCACAACACACACTAACACACCACCACCGTGTCAGTGTCACTGCAGTGCTGAGAATGATCCACCACCCAGGCTAAAAAGGTATGTAGAGAAACAGATGGTCAGTAATTGTAGAACTACACAGTGCTTCTATATGGTAAGTGGGGCTGATAAAATGGACAGTGAGTGTAGAAACAAGGAGGTGGTTTTAATGTTATGTTGTCTCTGATTACAGGTTTCCAAGATGGAACTCAATGTACCAAGTATAAGAGTGACTTCGTGGCTTTGAAGACTGCCATCGGTCTTCTCTACCTTCTTTGTGCCCTTCTTACCGTTGCTGTAGCTGTAATGGGTTACAAAGGTAACACACCCACACTTCTATCTCTTCTTTCCTTTTAATTTCTTGGATTGGTTAAAATCCTGTCAGTAATGACCACAGATTTCTTGGCTCAGTTTTGTCCGCTTTGTTAGCGTAATTATGTTTTATCGGTGTGTTTCTGTCAGTTGAGCATGAGGTTATGTTGGTGTGTGTGTGGACCTCTGTCCAAGATTCTGTGGGGTCTGATTCCAGCCAAGAAAAAAGTACTCAATTCTGTTTGGTCACTATGGTTACTCTAGCGGCTTTGTTTTGTTTTTAGCTAGCTTTGACCACAGCCTTTGTGTGTGTGTATATATGTGTGTATATGTGTGTGTGCACTTTACAATTAAATATAAGGGTGACTTTGCAAGGACATGGCAGATGTTAGTTATCGAATATGCCACAGAGCTAAAGTCCTGTAAAACTTGACCAATTCTCCTAGCTTTTCAATTGTTTCCATATGCCTTAACAACTGTTTTTGTAATGTGCTATTATGTTCATAGTGAGAGAGTGAGTGAGTGAGTGAGTGAGAGAGAGATCTCTCATTAATCTCACTTTTAACACTGTTTTAGTTTCTGATAATCTACAGTATCTGTTTAACATAGCATATTAAGACTTCTTTATACATATAAACACCGATGAGGCATAACATTATGACCATACGTTCCTAATATTGTCTTGGTCCCCCTTTTCCTGCCAAAACTGTTAGGGTGCCTGCGACGTCTGGTGAACGTAACACCAGTTCCCAGCGTTGCAGGCGTTACAGAACAAAGAACAGTGTGGCCTCAAATAGGAGGCCAGCTGATTAGGGCGAACGACCTGCAGCTGCGAGCTCCCTATTTAAGGGGGCGTCGCCAAGCTGCAGGCGTCGCACCTTTGTCTTGGTTTTGTGGGCTTAGCTGCACCGCACCAGCCCGTACCTTTTTAGGGCCAGACAGGTTACCCCAGACGCTATTAGAGCGTAAGGGTGTGTAGGTCGCAAGGCCGAGGTAAATAGGGTTTTATTTCTCTTTGATAGGGATAGATGGTGCGATTTGTGCAGCCCTCGTGCTGCGTTTGTTTTCAGGGTTGCTAAGCACCAGCTAATGCGGTTAGCATCGGGCTATTGCTAAAGGCGCCCTCACTAGGTTTCCGCAGCTCCTCAGGGCGTATACCGGTGTCCGAGTTCGCTTATGCCCGTTTGGCTCAGCGGTTAGAAACACCGCTTTAGCAACGGCACAACCCCGGTTCAAATCCACGCCTTACCACTCTTTCTCTCTTTCTTAAAGATCGACTCCTTCCCAGCAGGTGATTGGTGACACAGTCGATTAGTTACGCTAAAAAGATATTTAGAGTATTCCCCGCATTTTCCCGGATAGTATCCGTGGTTTTCACTGGCTCATCTTACGAGCTTTAGGCGAATACTGTCTCAGCTGCGCCATAGCGTAGCACCTAAGGCATTCACCTAGCGAGTGAGCGACCAGGGTTCATGTCTCGCAGTTATTGTTTCTCTTGTGTTCTGTTTTCTTCTTTTTCAGTTGCCTGCAGTCAGCGGTCTCATTCGGGATTCACCGAATTGTTTTACGTTTGCTTGTTTTGTTTATGTTTGATTATCCTTCGTTGTGAAATTATTATTTATTGTTAATAAAAATAATTTTATCTCTGCATCTTTGGGTCCAAAAGCCTCTCTACATAACAAAAACAGCTCTGACCTGTCAAGGCATGGACTCCACTAAACCCCTGAAGGTGTGCTGTGGTATCTGGCACAAAGATGTTAGCAGGAAATCCTTTAACTCCTGTAAGTTGTGAGGTGGGGCCTCCATGGATTGGACTTGTTTGTCCAGCACATCCCACAGATGCTCGAATGGATTGAGATCTGGGGAATTTGGAGGCCAAGTCAACACCTCAAACTCGTTGTTGTGCTCCTCAAATCTTTCCTGAACCATTTTTGCTTTGTGGCAGGGCGCATTATCCTGCTGAAAGAGGCCACAGCCATCAGGAAATACCGTTTCACGAAAGGGTGTACATGGTCTGCAACAGTGCTTAGGTAGGTGGTACGTGTCAAAGAAACATCCACATGGATGGCAGGACCTGAGGTTTCCCAGCAGAACATTGCGCAAAGCATCACACTGCCTCTGCCGGCTTGCCTTCTTCCCATAGTGCATCCTATGGTAAGCGATGCACACGCACCCGGCCATCCACGTGATGTAAGAGAAAATGTGATTATCAGACCAGGCCACCTTCTTCCATTGCTTCGTGGTCCAGTTCCGATGCTCACGTGCCCATTGTTGGTGCAGTGACAGGGGTCCATCTACTTTCAACAGTGGACAGGGGTCAGCATGGGCACCCTGACTAGTCTGCGGCTATGCAGCCCGAAACACAACAAACTGTGATGCACTGTGTATTCTGACACCTTTCTATCAGAACCAGCATTAACATTTTTAGCAATTTGAGCTACAGTAGCTCGTCTGTTGGACCAGCGGGCCAGCGTTCACTCCCCACGTCCAACAATGAGCCTTGGCCGCCCATGCAGTTTTGGAGATGCTCTGACCCAGGCATCTAGCCATTTGCATCTTGTTAAACTGGCTCAAATCCTTACGCTTGGCCATTTTTCCTGCTTCAAACACATCAACTTTGAGGATAAAGTGTTCACTTGGTGCCTAATATAACCCACCCACTAACAGGTGCCGTGATGAAGAGTAATCAGCTATTCACTTCACCTGTCAGTGCTCATAATGTTATGCCTTGGTGCATTGGTGGACTGTGTTATGTGACAATGGTTCTCTGAAGTACTCCTTTGCCACTGAGTCTCTATTTATTACAGTAGCTTGATGGTTTTTCATGCAGTGCCATCATAGGGCTCAAAGGTCACCTTAATTGAAGACCTTAATTTTTTTGCAATCTTGCATTAAGAAATGTTCTTTTTAAACTGATTTTAGTGGTTCAGAGGGTGGATGATGTTACCCAGGGATATTACGGCTATGAAGGAAAAATTGGTGCTATGGAGACGGATGTTAAAAACATAGGTAAGACTTAATTTAGTACCTACTGCAGCTCAAAGTAAAAATAGTTAATTATGTCATGTTTAGTGTAACATTTTTACTTGTTCATACGCTATTCTATTTCTCTGGCTATCTGATGTCTTTGATGGCTCATAGCAGTTAGCCTTTGTTTGTTACTTTAATGGTGATCATGTTTGGTTTCAGATAATGACGCTGGTGAAAAGTTAAGAAATGCATCCAGTGAGTTGCAGGTGTTTCGTACTGGGTTGTCTGCGCTGTGTCAGAAGCTAGCTGCCATCTCCAACCATGTCAGCAGCAATGCTGCGATCCTGCAGCAGCTCAGAACATCCTCACAAAATGTGCTCACTCAGCAGGGATATCTGCGTACACAGATGAACGCCCACACCAGTGCCCTGCGCTCCGCTAATGCCACTCTTCTATCAGCAGCTGCAAAGCTGCCTGCGCTGCAGCAGACTACAGCACAGCTTCAGCATGACCTACAATCACACATCAACACACAGCGCACGCTTAAATTCACCACAGACCGGCTTAAACTTACTCACACGACGCAGGACACCACCACAACAGTAATGCAGCGTACTCTGGAAACGGTAGTGGAGAACACACAGGGCATACGGCGGGACCAGCTAGGTTTGCAGCGGGACACGCAGCTGGTAAGCAGCAATGAAGACTGGATTCGGGAAAAGATCCAGACTCTGGAAAAGACAGAGTTTACTGCTTCTACTCAGGTTTTGGCCACTGCACAAGGACTGGATGAGGTGAACAATCAGCTGGTTAACATTTTAAATCAAATTCTTAATATCAGCGCACTCGGCGATGCTAATGCAGCCAGCTTGCGGGACTTGCTGGAGCAGCAGCGGGACTATGGTGGTCGGACAAGCGGCCGCTTTGACAGAATGGAGGAGCGTCTTGATGCAGCAGAACTGGAGGTTGACATGGTGACTGGGAATCTGAGCTATACAACATGGATGCTAGGGGGTGTAAATAACAGGCTTGTTGCACTGCGGAGTTGCTCGGATACAGTGGGGCGGCATTCAGACCTTCTGGTTTATCTGAACAGAAGTCTGGCTGAAGCACAGGCAGATGAGTCTGCTCTAAAGTCCCAGCAGGAGGATCTGTCTAACCGATTGGGCAAGGAGGTCAGCAGTCTTTCCATTATCATGGAAGAGATGAAGCTGGTGGACAGCAAGCACTCACAGCTTATCACCAACTTTACAGTATTGCAGGGTAGGAAATGACACTAACACACACACACACACACTTTGTTAGTATGCACTGATCAGCCATAACATTAAAACCACCTCCTTGTTTCTACACTCACTGTCCATTTTATCAGCTCCACTTACCATATAGGAGCACTTTGTAGTTCTACAATTACTGACTGTAGTCCATCTGTTTCTCTGCATGCTTTGTTAGCCCCCTTTCATGCTGTTCTTCAATGGTCAGGACTCTCCCAGGACCACTACTGAGTAGGTATTATTTAGGTGGTGGATCATTCTCAGCACTGCAGTGACACTGACATGGTGGTGGTGTGTTAGTGTGTGTTGTGCTGGTATGAGTGGATCAGACACAGCAGTGCTGCTGGAGTTTTTAAATATCGTGTCCACTCACTGTCCACTCTATTAGACACGCCTACCTAGTTGGTCCACCCTGTAGATGTAAAGTCAGAGACGATCGCTCATCTATTGATGCTGTTTGAGTTGGTCATCTTCTAGATCTTCATTTTTGGTTGGTGGACTATTCTCAGTCCAGCAGTGACAGTGAGGTAATTAACAACTCCATCAGAGCCGCTCAGGTGGTGCAGCGGTAAAACACACGCTGTTCACCAGAGCTGAGATCTCGAATACATCGTATTGAATCTTGGTTCTGCCTGCCGCCTGAGGCTGAGCGGCCACATGAACAACGATTGGCCTGTTGTTCAGATAAGTGCGGGATTAAGCCGGATGGGGTCTCTCTCTCAGACTAGTGCGATTACGACCTCTGCTGGCTGGTTGGTGGCGCCTGCACGGAGATGGGAAAGGAGTGCGGTAGAGGGTGTGGCTTTCCGTACACAGCGCTGTACTGCACTGCACTCGTCACATGTAGGTGATAAGATGTTTGATGGCTGTGCACGTGTTGGAGGGGGTGTGGAGCAGCCTCGTCCTCCCCAATCAGGAGCAGGGACCAGCATTAGTGAGAGGATGATTGACAGGTTGAAATTTGATGCGCTAAAGTGGGAGGAAGGGGGGGTGGGGGGGGACTCCATCAGCATTGCTGTGTCTTATCCACTTATACCAGCACAACATACACTGTCACTGCAGTGCTGAGAATGATCCACCACCCAGAGTAACAGATGGACTACAGTGCTTCTATATGGTAAGTGGAGCTGATAAAATGGACAGTGAGTGTAGAAACAAGGAGGTGGTTTTAATGTTATGGCTGATCAGTGTAAGTCAATTGCTTTGTGCATTTTTTGTTTAATCTTTATCTCTTTTGTTAATGTTTTTTTTTTTTTTTACATTTGCTCCAAATTTAGTCATCTCCTATTTCTTTACATTGGAATCATGCCACTAACATTGGCCCTTTTGCTGGCTGAGAAGGGCTGAGACTATTACGCATCTTTTCACCTGCCTGAAAATGAAAATCAGTGAGAGCTGTATGATTGTCGGACAGAGACACGTTAAGCAAAATGCTCTATAGATAATTTATTGCTAGTGCAGGCACTTCGACCACACAGCAGAGACTGAAAATAATTTTTTGACTCGGCAAAGCCAGTCAGCCTGGGTGGCCCGGCACAGCTAAGATTCAAACTCGGATTCCAGCGGTGTTGGGTTCCTAAAACACACTGGAAAAATCTATTAACTATTTGCTTAATATGGGTTGTAGAATTAAATGCGTGTAACAATTTAAGGAAACAGGCAACCATGTAACCATGCAATTAGCTATGACAGGGTACAACGAAGAATTCTAGTGATTGGCTCTGGTAAATCTAAAGCACCCATCCCCACACACTCACAACCATAAGCAACGCCAGAGAATTGTTGCATTCTAGTGTAAATGCATTGAGCCTTTCTCTGAGGGGACAAGTGGACCTAACTCATGATAACAAAATGCCCTCAACAGTAAAACAGAGCCAGCAGATCTTCTCACTATAAAGGTTGCCATTCTTATCTGAATTGTTCTTTTGGTGTTTTAGCCCTGTAGAAAAAGACTTCCAGCACTCTGTGCTAGGGATGTAATGATACACTCTACCCACGATGCGATACGATTCACGATACTGAGTTCATGATACGATTTTCCTTTTATTATTTCTTTTTTATTTAATTTTT
The DNA here is from genome assembly GCF_030014385.1 of Trichomycterus rosablanca. Taxonomy (NCBI): domain Eukaryota; kingdom Metazoa; phylum Chordata; class Actinopteri; order Siluriformes; family Trichomycteridae; genus Trichomycterus; species Trichomycterus rosablanca. The sequence continues at coordinate 23,427,360 of NC_085991.1, read as the reverse complement.
TAATTTTATTATTTATTATTTTTATTATTTTATAAAATAAAATACTGAATTTGTGCTGATCTTTTTTTTTTTTTTTAATCTTTTTCTATTTTTCCCTTTTTTTCCCCCCAATTTTTTCCTCGTGTCCAATTACTCTGAATGCGTCCTCTATACTGATTCAACCCTTCACCGCTGACTGAGGACGCCTCTCAACTGACATACGCCCCCTCTGGCACGTACAGTGCTGAAAATTTTGAATGCTATTGATAGTCTGAATACTTTAAATGCTATTGAAGTTATGAATAGAAATCTTTTTTTTTTATCATGTAATGCAGTGTAAATGTGTCAGTTTAGGAGCTGTAGTGTGTAATGTGGGGTAAACTTGATACAAGACAGCTGTTTTGGAGCAATTGGATGCATATTTTAAAAGTTATTGAAGTTTTAATATGCTGAAAATTTTAAATGCTATTGATAGGCTGAATACTTTAAATGCTATTGAAGTAATGAATAGAAATCTTTTACTGACAGCATTTTTCACCTGCACGAGTCGAGTTCATATACTGACGAGCACTGTCTATGGAGGGCCACACCCCCATCAGCATTATTTCTCAGCCCTGTGCAGGCGCCATCAGTCAGCCAGCAGGGGCCGCAGTTGCACCAGTTATGAGGACCTATGATCCGACTTTTTACCCTCTAACCCTGAACAACAGCCAATCGTTGTTCATGCAGCCGCCCAGCCCAGTCGGAAAGGCAGAGCTGAGATTCGATACGATGTATTCGAAACCCCAACTCTGGTGCGCTAGCGTACTTTACCGCTGCGCCACCTGTGCTGCTATTTGTGCTTATCTTTTATTCATCTGAGTAATGCATGTCCTTTTATTTATGAGGTGGGTACAAACTATGCAAAACAATGCTGCACATTTCCCTTTTTGTGTAAAAAAAAAAACCTAAAATGAAATTTACAAACAAATCCCACATTCAATGAATAAATGAATAATACAAATAAAGAAAGTATCCTCACATAAATACATTTATAGTAGTGATGTCAACCAGGCAAGGTGAATCGCGCCAGTGCCCTCTGCTGTTTAAAGTGAATATCGATTCATGTAAACTGATTTGAATCGTTACACATGTGAATCGATTTTTAACTGTCTTGTGGTGCATCGTTACATCCCTAGTCAGTGCCCTATTAATGAGCCATTTTATATTTTTTCTAAAATGTTTATATTTACTTGTTGTTTATTTTTTGGTCAACTATATGTTGCATTTGTATTTTTCTTCAACGTGCACCCTTTACTCAAATGACAATTTCCTGTGTTCTTTCTATATTTTCTCAAGGCCCTCCTGGTCCAAGAGGTCCCCGTGGTGAAAAAGGCCCAGCTGGCCCAGTTGGTCCAACTGGTCAGAAGGGAGAGAGAGGTGATAATGGACAGACCGGTGTTCCCGGCCCTCGAGGTGAAAACGGAACCCTTGGTTTTGTCGGAATGACAGGACATACAGGCATGCAAGGGTCTCGTGGAAGCCTGGGATCAAAAGGCCCACGGGGCTCCGGAGGCCGTGCAGGACCCCAGGGCACTAAAGGAGAGCCAGGCACTTCTGGCCTACCAGGTAGAGATGGACTGCCTGGTCCCCAGGGTGCTCCAGGTATAGTTGGTGATTATGGACCAGTCGGCCCTGAGGGAGAATCAGGACAAAGAGGACCACCCGGGTCTGTTGGACCGCCAGGGTTACCAGGTCCTCCAGGCAGAGCAAGACAAGTTTCAATGGCATAAACACTAGAAAAAATGGTTATAGACTCAAATGGTGAGACGCAATTGGCATGACCTCAAGAAATTGTTTGTCAACCATTTCAAAACATAAAGAAAAAACTGAATTGAGGATGTTACCTCTAAAATATCTAATGGATCAATACATAAGCTATCTGTCCCTTTCTGTGCTGTGTTTGAAACTTACTAAAACTTACTGTGCTGTGTTTGAAATTTACTAATGTTAAATGAATAAAGATGCTTTACAAACAAATACGTTTTATAATTCTTTAATAAATAAAAATGCAATCAGTGTTGAAAGTCATTCCTGCTACATTTAAAACCAGGAAGAATTGGGTTAGAAATGTAAGTCCTAGAAATAAATGTTAAGAAAATTACATAGGTGAAGCAGTGGGTAGCACTGTCGTCTTACAGCAAGAATGGGCCTTAGTCCTTCCTGCGTAGAATTTGCATGTTCTCACTGTGTTTGTGTGGGTTTCCTCCACATGCTCTGGTTTGTTCCCACACATCCAAACTTGCTCTAGGTTTAAGTGTGTGCCCTGTGATGGCCTTTGCAACCTGTCCGAGTGTTTCCTGCCTTTTGCTCAATTAATCAGTTCTACCGCAACCCTGACTAAGATAGTAATGGTATTGGTAGTATTGGTACAACAGATGAACAATGAATAAATTAATATGGCATATCTTGGATGTCAAAAAATATTAATAACAATAATATAATTACAAATTTTTTTTTGAATCATTGGATTTCAGAATGAAGGTCCTTAAATAGGGCAGTGGTAGCCTAGTGGCTGAGGTATTGAACTACGAAGGTTCTTCAAAAAGTTTCTGCACTTTTTAAAAAACTATTTATTAAGAATTTTAAAAAACAAATGACATCACTTTTCTACATAGTCACCTTCCTTTACGATGCATTTTTCCCAGCGTCATACCAACTTTTAAATGCCATCAGCAAAAAATGTTAGTGTTTTGGTTAAACATGTAGCCATTGATGCACCGCTGCTTTCACATTATCGTCACATGACAGTCTTCTTCCCCTTAAAGCTTCTTTGAGCAGTCCACAATGGTGGAAATCAGATGGTGCTAAATCCAGACTATAATCTCTCTCTCAGTCTTTCAGAGACGACACATTAATACTCCTCCTGCCCTCACTGTTTCCAACCATACTCAATTTTTTTTTTTTATCAGTGGACACTTGTTCACCTGATACACCATATGCCATATCATTATCATGTCAGTGTCATTGCAGTGCTTTATAGATGGTGTAAAGGGGGCTGACCAAGTGTAAAGAGCAATAGGCAAAAGTAAGTATATGTACACCCACACTGTCCGTCTTTATGGTAGGTGAAGCTTACATACTAGTCAATGAATTGCATTCAAGACAAAAGTTCCTAATAAAATGCTTGTGGGCGTATTTTTGGTTATACAAATTTGTTAAACCTTTTGAAACACATACAGTGTATCACAAAAGTGAGTACACCCCTCACATTTCTGCAGATATTTAAGTATATCTTTTCATGGGACAACACTGACAAAATGACACTTTGACACAATGAAAAGTAGTCTGTGTGCAGCTTATATAACAGTGTAAATTTATTCTTCCCTTAAAATAACTCAATATACAGCCATTAATGTCTAAACCACCGGCAACAAAAGTGAGTACACCCCTAAGTGAAAGTTCCTGAAGTGTCAATATTTTGTGTGGCCACCATTATTTCACAGAACTGCCTTAACTCTCCTGGGCATGGAGTTTACCAGAGCTTCACAGGTTGCCACTGGAATGCTTTTCCACTCCTCCATGACGACATCACGGAGCTGGCGGATATTCGAGACTTTGCGCTCCTCCACCTTCCGCTTGAGGATGCCCCAAAGATGTTCTCTTGGGTTTAGGTCTGGAGACATGCTTGGCCAGTCCATCACCTTTACCCTCAGCCTCTTCAATAAAGCAGTGGTCGTCTTAGAGGTGTGTTTGGGGTCATTATCATGCTGGAACACTGCCCTGCGACCCAGTTTCCGGAGGGAGGGGATCATGCTCTGCTTCAGTATTTCACAGTACATATTGGAGTTCATGTGTCCCTCAATGAAATGTAACTCCCCAACACCTGCTGCACTCATGCAGCCCCAGACCATGGCATTCCCACCACCATGCTTGACTGTAGGCATGACACACTTATCTTTGTACTCCTCACCTGATTGCCGCCACACATGCTTGAGACCATCTGAACCAAACAAATTAATCTTGGTCTCATCAGACCATAGGACATGGTTCCAGTAATCCATGTCCTTTGTTGACATGTCTTCAGCAAACTGTTTGCGGGCTTTCTTGTGTAGAGACTTCAGAAGAGGCTTCCTTCTGGGGTGACAGCCATGCAGACCAATTTGATGTAGTGTGCGGCGTATGGTCTGAGCACTGACAGGCTGACCCCCCACCTTTTCAATCTCTGCAGCAATGCTGACAGCACTCCTGCGCCTAGCTTTCAAAGACAGCAGTTGGATGTGACGCTGAACACGTGCACTCAGCTTCTTTGGACGACCAACGCGAGGTCTGTTCTGAGTGGACCCTGCTCTTTTAAAACGCTGGATGATCTTGGCCACTGTGCTGCAGCTCAGTTTCAGGGTGTTGGCAATCTTCTTGTAGCCTTGGCCATCTTCATGTAGCGCAACAATTCGTCTTTTAAGATCCTCAGAGAGTTCTTTGCCATGAGGTGCCATGTTGGAACTTTCAGTGACCAGTATGAGAGAGTGTGAGAGCTGTACTACTAAATTGAACACACCTGCTCCCTATGCACACCTGAGACCTAGTAACACTAACAAATCACATGACATTTTGGAGGGAAAATGACAAGCAGTGCTCAATTTGGACATTTAGGGGTGTAGTCTCTTAGGGGTGTACTCACTTTTGTTGCCGGTGGTTTAGACATTAATGGCTGTATATTGAGTTATTTTGAGGGAAGAATAAATTTACACTGTTATATAAGCTGCACACAGACTACTTTTCATTGTGTCAAAGTGTCATTTTGTCAGTGTTGTCCCATGAAAAGATATACTTAAATATCTGCAGAAATGTGAGGGGTGTACTCACTTTTGTGATACACTGTATATACACAAACTCAACAACATTCACTAACCTTTTTGGCAGTAACAATTCAGACAGCTGTGTTAGCAATAGGAGTTTGAATTCACACCTAAAATGTATAGTCCTACCTGTTACAGGTGATGCTGGTTGCCCTGCTGACTGGCTTGGTCATGAGTTCATTCATGGCTATCATCAAAGATAATGAAGAACAGGTAAGAGAAGCTTTACATTGGCAGCATGTTGTTCTGTAATGGCTAGTCTAATCTACATGACAATAGTTCATCTGACATTTTGTGTAAAAAACCCCGAGCCTGTGTGAGTGTGAGATAAAAGTTTAAAAAAAATAACTCCTAAAGATAAATGTTAGCTATAATAATAAAAAAAATGCAATAAACTTAACTGAGAGGAATGCAATTTACATCCAACATTATATTGCATATAGCTTAAAACTCACTGTATGGCACTAAAACACTAAAGCTTCAGTGTTACAAATAATAATTTTTTTCTATTTTATTTATGCATTTTCTCCCATTTTCTGCCAATTTAGTCAATTTGTCTTCCACTGCTGAAGGTTCCCTGATTGCATTCAAGGTGGGTATATTGCTGCTCATGCCTCCTCCGACTGCACAAGCACTTCTCTATCTGCTAATCAGGGTCCTTACACAGCGTTTAAAGAACCAATCCACGTAGTCCAGTCATCCCACCCTAGCAGTAACGTGTTTGCTACAGGCACTGCCAGTTATGCCTGAATCTCGGCGCTGGTGTGCTAGAGGAATAACCCACTGCACCACCTGGGCGCCTCACAAATTATACTTTGCATACTAAACAGTATGTTGCATTAAAACTACATATCAGAATCAGAATCAATCAGAATCAGAATACTTTATTGATCCCAGAGGGAAATTGCAGTTTTTTACAGTAGCACCCATTTATGTAAAAAGAATAAAAATTTAAAGTTAAAAGGTTATATACACACAATTAAATAATTAAAATGCTTACGTTATTATTATTGCACATATGAATACTGAATATTGCACATATGAATACTGAATATTGCACAGATAAACCATAGTGTCACACATTAAGTGAGGAATTATAGAGTTTGATGGCCACAGGTAGAAAAGACTTACTGTGGCGCTCTGTGGTGCATTTTGGTAGGATGAGTCTTGCACTAAATGTGCTCCTGTGTCTCATCACTGTGTCATAAAGTGGGTGGGAGCCATTGTTCATAATGACCTGCAGCTTAGACAGCTTCCTCCTCTCTGACACTGCCGTCAGAGAGTCCAGCTCCACACCAACAACATCACCGGCCTTGCGGATCAATTTGTTGAGTCTGTTGGCATCTGCCACCTTCAGCCTGCTTCCCAGCATGCAACAGCATAGAGGATAGCACTACTAAGTAAACTGTTTGATAAATTAAATGTAGTTTAACACACAACCCCTCAACTCAGTGGATGCAACAGTGCCTCTTTTTTTTGTAGGCTTTAGCATAATAAATCAAGTTTTATTAATTGAGAGTAAATGTTTTGCATGCTCTCCACAGCTCATTTGTTATCCTTATATTTTTTCATCATTATATTTTCAATTGGTAATACAATATTTCAGCGGTCATACATATAGTTCTTGCATTGTATTGCATTTTATTATACAGGTTCAATATGGGTGATTTAGGGGTCATGTACAAACCACATTTTTAAGAAAGCTGAGACACTTTCCACTAAAAATGGAATAAATACTACAATTTGTTAATTCATTAGAACCTGTATTTAACAAAATGACAGATTTCCAGTGTTTTCAATGACTAACTTAATTCTATGTATAAACAAATTTAGAAATTGATGACTGTAACATACAAAAAAGCTTGGGCAGGCATGTTTACCATTGGGTCACATGACCTTTTCTTTTAATTATATTTTTTAATCATTCAAGTATTAAAGATACTAATTGTTGCAGTTTTGTAAATGGAATTTTTGTCCATTCTTGCTATATACAAGACTTGCGCTGCTCAACAGTCTGTGGTTGCCGTTGTCTGATTATCGTCTTCATGATGCATGATCCATGCATTTTTAGTAGAATACAGATCTGGACTGCAGGCAGACCAATCAAGCACACACACTCTGTTAATATAAAGCCATACAACTCATGCAGAATGAGGCCTTTCATTGTTCTGCTAAAATAGACATGAAGTTCCTGGGAAAAAATGGCATGTTGACAGCAGCATACAGTATGTCTCTCCATAATACTAATATAAGTCTCCCCATTAAAAGTACCTTCACATATGTGCAGATCATTCTTGCTGTGGGCACTGACACACCTCTATGCCATCACAGATGCTGGTGGTCTTTTTCATCTTAAGCATGTAGAATGTGACATCCATTTTCCCCAAAAAGAAACTGAAAAGTGGGCTTGTTTGACTACAGAACACTCAGATGACTTCAGACCAAGAGAACTTGCCAGTGTTTGTGTGCAAAATGAATATACAGCTTGATGTTTGCATAATACAGTTTCAGGTTGCATTTCTTGATGCAGTGGCAGGCTGTGTTAAGTGTTAAGTAACAATGATTTTCCAAAGTACTCACAAGTGCATGTTGCTTTGTCCATCAAGGTAGCATGATTGATTTTCTAACACTACCATCTGAGGGTTTGATGGTCACTTACATTTAGCAGTGGTTTCTGCCCTTGGCCTTTACAAGATTTCCCTCCGACTTCCTGACCTTTTCATGATATTATGAACTGTAGATGGTGAAAGACCTAAATTATTTGCAATATTTTACTGAGAAACATTGTCTTTGAACTGACTGACAATTCTTTCACAAAGTTTGGCACAAAGTGTTGATCCATGAATCATCCACGCTTGCAAAGACTAAGCCTTTGGTGGATGTTTCTTTTTACTAATTTTTTAATCATCTTACCTGTTACTTGTTATACTGCTAATTATGGAACCTTTCAGAGCTGTGTTACTTGTAAAACCTTAGTCTTTTTTTTTTTTTTGCCTCTGCTAATTGTTTGTCCTTTGTACTTTTATTTTACTCTTTAATGAAGAGTACAACATTGTTACAGTAGAAGCAGTGTGTGGATGTTTATATCATTAGACACTTGCTGGATGTTACTGTATATTACAGCTTGATAAATTATGTGCTCTATTTTCAGCACTGGCTATATCTTCACACCGTGGGTAAGGGTTATTTTTGGTTGGGTTTGACAGACAGACAGAAAGAGGATGTTTGGCGTTGGGTGGATGGCACACTGCTTGCCTTTGCGTAAGTATAGCCGTGTGTATGTAACTAATTGGTGCTCTGTTTTGTGCTGACATGCAATCCAAGCCCACATTTAAAATAAATAAACACATTTAACAAGTGTTAAGGTATTAACTGCTTGTGCACAGCTGCATAATTGCAGCATGCTTATGTTATGCACAAATTAACCACAGCTGGTGTGGAGGCTTGATACAATTAAGCTACAACTGCCAGGTGACAAACAAAACAACACATTTTGTCTGACATTTCGCTATTTACAATGTTTTATGGTTTGTTTGTTTTAAGTTATAGACAGTACAAGTACTAGCTAAGTACATGCTTGGTCATTGCTTTTACAGAAGACGTCACCAGATCAATTAAGTAATATGTAAACTGGTTAGCGACAATCTGGTAAAGTAGCAACTTATCCATTGAAGATGACTGGTTTATGACGAAAAACTGGAATTAAGAAATAACAATAACTGTATGTAATAGCTATACAGTGGTGGGCGAACTACGAAACGTCGAGTATTTACAAAATTGTCCTAAATACCGCATTTATTTCGCCTTTTTTGCAATACCTTGCATTTCAGTTGATTCCACTAGATGGCGCACTCCAAACACTAGACTTTTGCTAAAGCCAGACTCCACACACAAATATTCATTCTTAGTTTTATGTTTTACTAAACAAAACCAAGTTTCCAGACATATGGCACAGAAGATGCAGGTGTTGTTTGGCTTGTGTGTTATCAAATGTTCAGCGTGATGAACATCGACAAAGCACACCACAGATCCCAGTTAACTGACGAACACTTGAGATCTGTCCTGAGAATTGTCACAACTAAACTGACAACAAACTTCAATATGCTGGCAAAAAAGGGTGAACAACAACACTGTTCTTACTGAAATTGAATAAGGCAGGTAGGTAATCTTCACTTCTGAGGTAATGAGTTACACATGTAATTAGGGTTGCCAACTTTCAGAACTGGAAATAAGGAACACCCTGGGCTGGTGGGTTGGCGGAAGGCATAGGGTGGGGGTGGGATGGCAGGTCTTTACCTGACCTTGGACGGGGGGGTTGCACCTATAAAAAATATATAAAAAACATAAAGAACATCATGTAACATTTTTTCTGAATAGTACAAACAACATTTTTACATAATCCATCTTCACACTGACATGCAGCCCCGGTTCTGGACTGCGTTGCTGATGGGGGAAGTGAGAAAATCTTGGGGGCAAACGCCCACCCTGCTTGTGTTACTTTGTGTTACTAATGAACGATTCCGTATTTTACGGGATGGTTGGCAACCCTACATGTAATTCATATTAGCTTATCCCTCCATCTGCTACTGGCCCAGGACCGTCTGTCAAATTTTAGAACCCAGCACTCAGTTAGAAGATAAAACATTATGCAGTTATATTCAATTACCTGTTGGTAATTTACTTATTGCTCCTCCTGGTCGAAGAGGTTCGTAACCACCACATGCCCCCCAAAACATGCGCAGTACCATCTTTTTACCTGCACGGGCGGGTTCATACGGATATCCATTTTGTCAGCCAATAGAGGCCATGATTGCAGCAGTTATGAGGAAACCATGTTCAGCCATTGCCCCGCCCTCTGTGGGGCATTATTGTGTCCCAACGTTTCTGTAAATTGGGTTTGTACATGTTAGCAGTAGGGATTGTGACAGTTATATAGTTAGTCGATTAGTCAAGTCATTAGATTTACCAGAGTAAGTTACTAGATAACATGATTAGCTGGTATCATATTACACAGTCTGTACACAATGCAGATTATTATTATATGGACCCTATAACCATTAAGATTCTAAAATGTCATTTATTTCATGTATTTATTCACTTTTATAAACCTCTTGGTATGTAGGAAGTGGATGCCTGGTCAGCCTGACAACTAGAACCATGAAAATGAAGGAGAAGACTGTGCTGGGCTTGTTAGTGGTAGTCTGTGGAACAACTTCTACTGCAATGATAAGCTCAATTGTATCTGTGAGAGAGCAACACCAAACTGAGTCCTGTGAAAAGTACACAGAACTGCGGTCATACAGGTCAGAAAATGATCAATGACTATTATGGTTGTTACCATAGATGTATACACCTGATACAGGTAAAATGAACATAGACATACTGCCATCTTTTAAAGTGCAGTGTAACCATTTTTAAAGAGAATACTTTTACACCTGTGTGAACAAAGGCACCTAAATAAAACCACTAGACCCAGTTTTTTAGTGGACAGCATGGTCAGATGTCAGCTAAGCTATATTGTCAAGACTATGTAACTTAAACGTGCACAGGATGTTGATAAAATGCCTTTAAACTGCACCGCAATTGTGTCTGCAGCTACTCTGATAGCTCTGGTAAAAATAAAGAAGTAGCTTGCATTACTTAGCCAGTCTCCACACAACATTAAATGATTATGGATTATTTAAAAATTGTTAGTCCACTAGAGGCATCATTGTCACCTTAACTTTTTTCCATTTTGGCCTACACAGAAATGGTGTTGCAATCTTTCCAAACACAGTCATGGACAATTTAGTATCTCCAATTCACCTCACTTGCATGTCTTTGGACTGTGGGAGGAAACCGGAGCACCCGGAGGAAACCCACGCGGACAACATGCAAACTCCGCACAGAAAGGACCTGGACCTCCCCACCTGGGGATCGAACCCAGGACCTTCTTGCTGTGAGGCGACAGTGCTACCCACTTAGCCACTGTGCCGCCTACCTAAACTCTATTAAAAATTTCAAAAACAAATTACATCACTTTTCTATATAATTACCCTCCAATGCATTTTTCCAGCGTCGTACCAACTTTTTAAAATTTTTTTGCTGATGGCATTAAAATGGTACAAAGCTGGGAAAAATGCATCGCAAAGGAAGGTGAATATGTATTTACATTTTCGGCATTTAGCAGACACTTTTATCCAAAGTGACTTACAGTACTGTGACAGTATATTGTCTAAGCAATTGAGGGTTAAGGGCCTTGCTTAAGGGCCCAGCATTGGCAACCTGGCAGTGGCGGGGCTTGAACCAGTGACCTTTGGATTACTAGTCCAGTACCTTAACTGCCCTATGTAGAAAAGTGATGTAATTTGTAATGTAATTTTGACATTTTTAATAAATAGTTAATAAAAAGTGCAGAAACCCTTGATATACAATTCGAATTGCAACAGGTGAACTACATTTTAGTTCTAGACACATCACAAGCAATATCAATGCATTTGAAGTGCCAGCAGGGTCTTAATACTTAAGAACTTCAGTTTCTAATTTAATCTTTGATAAACTCTACAATTATACTTTCACTTTATCATTATGGGGATTAAGTATAGATTAATACAGTTGAATAATGGTACACCATACATGCATTTATATTGTTTAGATTTAGATTTTTTAATTTGTTCATTTATTCCTGCCAGTGCATTTACTGAAATTAACCATTCCATTCCTTAAGTATTCACATTTTCATTAAGTCATTCCATCTTAATTAGCCATCTATACGTAATACCCCTGTCCTTTTTTCTCAGCTGCATTGAAGAACAGTAGCACCTTAAAAGAGAAAAATAGCTCATCACACAGCTGTTAAAATTGCTTAATAAAAAGAAAGGGCCATTCCATGTTGTTGTTTTGTTTTCTTTTTGGATAGAAGGGGTTTCCAATTACAGATCATTACAAAGATCATCACGGATCTTGATGTCATTTTAATCAGAATGTACAACCCACAATGCAAAGAAATACACCAGAAAATATGCTGATTGGTTGGTATCAGTCATACAATGATAGTCTGGTTAAAGTGTAAGATATTCTATGGTCGGCATATGAAGAAAAATACTGTGGAAAATGACTTGTATTTTGGTATACAATAATGTAATTCTATTATAATTCAAATGTCAAATCTGTACATAAATACTTGCAGGATTGTAACTGCAGGTCATTAACTTACAACTTACATGATTTAATTGAGTCAACATCAATATTTTTCATGGGGAACACATACATAATATATGCTTTTATTGTATAGTTGTAGAAAATGTGTCACATGCTGCTAGTGGTCCTTGGGTCTCAGGTTTAAAAACCAGTAATCTAAAGTGTAATGTATTTTTAATGCAGTGGATACAAGATCTGAGATAGAAAATATTACTTGACATGGAATGACCCACAAACAACACAACAGTGGTTATAAGGACTAACAGGGCTAGTCGATGCTTAGAAAAGGCCCAACCAAGCATTTTTACTAGTTAAATTAATTTGTTTGATATAAATGCATTTGTAAGAAAAGCTAGAACCTCTACATCGGCCCCTAACCCTACTCTTAACCATGATCAATAACAATTGATCAATAATAATCAATATTTGTAGACTTATCAGTGACCTGCTTGTTTTCTAGTTAGCCTAGTTAGAAAAATTCTTATTTCTGATGTAAACATTTGAGCAATACAAAGAGTCATATTTGCAACATTTCTGTATCCTTTGTGCTGACACCACACTCATGTATTTACATTCAAAACAAAACTAATGGTAGAGGCACAAATCTGCTTAAAAATCTTGCTAATAGTGACAAATTCTGACACTACATAAACTTTGCAGGTTAGACAGTTTTATTATACAACCAATGTCCAAATATCAATCCAGAAAATAATTTAGTTTAAATATTTTTTAAATATATATTTTATCCAATTTTATCCCAATTTAGTGTAGTCAATTTGTCTTCCGCTGCTTGGGATCCCCAATTTTTTGCAGTTGAGGTGGGTATATTGCTGCTCACGCCTCCTCCGACCCGTGCGCAGCCCTTAACGGAACCCTTTTCCACCCATGCACTCTGCACAGGTGTCTCTATCTGCCAATCAGGGTCCTTACACAGCATTTGAAGACTCCGTCCACATATTCCAGTCATCCCTCCCTGCAGGCACTGCCAATTATGCCTGCTAGATGGTGCCCAGCTGACCGGTGGCAACGCCGAGTTTCGAACCGAGGAGATCAGAATCTCTGTGCTGGGCGATACAGCAATTTTTGAAAATTTTAAATCTTAGAGATCGTATACATGTCATGATGTGATCAGGTGAGCATTGTGTCAGGTAAATAAATTACATTAAAATAAACTGCCTATTTACATGGCAGAGCTGGTGTGCATTTTAATTACAAACTTTGATCATGTTTAACTGATGTCCTGAATGAATAAATCTCCACCATGCTATTTATACCACAGTACTATAAAAAGAGACACAGTAATAACGTCAGACTACAGCTTGCAGATACACAATATTATTGCAACCATATCGTCCTGAACAATAATAATTGTAAACAATCATTATCTGTAACAGGACTGGTGAGAAGACATGAACATCCGATTATCTATTATGGATTATTTTTAAAGTGAATTTTAATGAAGATTTATTGTCTGTGTGTTTGTGTGTGTCTGTGTGTAAGTTTGTAAGAGTTTGTGTGTTGGGGGTTTGGTGCATGTGTTTTTAAGGACGTGCATGTCCTGCTTTCACTGTTGTCATCAGTAACAGATAAGCTGCACAGTCTGACTATCATGCACATGTATTGTTATTGGCATGTACACTGATCACCAATAATTAATTAAAACCACCTCCTTTTTTCTACACCCAATGTCCATTTAATCAGCTCCACTTATCATATAAAAGCACTTTGTAGGTCTACAATTACTGACTGTAGTCCATCCGTTTCTCTGCATACCTTTTTAACCTACTTTAACCCTGTTCTTCAATGTTCAGGACCCCCACAGGACCACTACAGAGCAGGTATTATTTAGGTGGTGGATGATTCTCAGCACTGCAGTGACACTGACATGGTGGTGGTGTGTTAATGTGTGTTGTGCTGGTATGAGTGGATCAGACACAGCAGTGCTGCTGGAGTTTTTAAATACCGTGTCCACTCACTGTCCACTCTATTAGACACGCCTACCTAGTTGATCCACCTTGTAGATGTAAAGTCAGAGACGATCGCTCATCTATCGCTGCTGTTTGAGTTGGTCATCTTCTAAATCTTCATCAGTGGTCACAGGACGCTGCCCACGGGGCGCTGTTGGCTGGATATTTTTGGTTGGTAGACTATTCTCAGTCCAGCAGTGACAGTGAGGTGTTTAAAAACTCCAGCAGCACTGCTGTGTCTGATCCACTCATACCAGCACAACACACTAACACACCACCACCATGTCAGTGTCACTGCAGTGCTGAGAATGATCCACCACCCAAATAATACCTGCTCTGTAGTGGTCCTGGGAGAGTCCTGACCATTGAAGAACAGCATGAAAGGGGGCTAACAAAGCATGCAGAGAAACAGATAGACTACAGTCAGTAATTGTAGAACTACAAAGTGCTTCTATATGGTAAGTGGAGCTGATAACATGGATAGTGAGTGTAGAAACAAGGAGGTGGTTTTAATGTTATGGCTGATCGATGTATGTATTGGTATATATGAGATGCTTGATTGTCTTACCTCTCTCTTGTACAGAAACAGCAGCTATTGGCACTGGCTCAACATTCCTATATAGGTGCATCACTAATATCGCCCAGCCCTACTTTCTCATGTTGTTGTTGTTTTGCCCAATTGAATAAATACGACAAATCTTTATGGTAAACTATAAGCTGTCTGATCCATCCAACAAGTTGAGTTCTTTTCAATTTTTTCTTTTTATTCTAGCATTATTTTATCCAGTTGTATACCATCCTTCATATTCATTAGATTTTCAGTTAACCCCACTTAAAAAACAGTAAGAAAATGGTAGCAAAGCAGGGGTTTTTTACTTTGCTGTACAAAAGCACAGGAGTAGTTAAAATTTGACGTTCTTTGAAATATAGGTGAGGTAAAGTCCAGTAAATGTATTAGATCCAGATTAAGGATTTAGTCCACTACAGCTGAGCAGACCACTTAAAACACAAAACAATGTAATCCAAAAAAATGAAGATAAATCCAGTGACAGTTCATTGGGATGTGATTTTGATATCGCTTGGGTTTCCATCCAAGTGTGAAGTAACCAACCGTTCATCAGATATTTAGGGAGCTTGAATAGATGAATAGATAAGGAGATGTTGTCGAAATTTCCAGTGTCTTGTAATTTGCATAATGGTTTTGTGCTGTAATGGTCTTGCAGAGAGTGACACAGTTGTATTTCTTCAGTAAGGACTGATGGCTGTGTAGAGATCTGTGCTTTATGGTGGTGGTTGATGTGGTGTGGTCGTTTTCTACTCGTCTTTCTCCACAATAACCTCTCCATGAAGCACCCTTCTTCTCTGTCGCAGCATGTGTAAAAACAGCTGAGGGAACACTATAACAAGGGAGAAAAAGTTTAGAACAGATTTAAAAACCCTACTCTGGTTACAACACAAGGTAGACTGTGCATGCATGTTTACACTGATTAGGCATAATATTATGACCTAATATTGTGTTGGTTCCCCTTTTGCTGGCAAAACTGCCCTGCAACTGTGATGCACTGTGTATTCTGACACCCTTCTATCAGAACCAGCATTAACCTCTTCAGCAATTTGAGCTACAGTAGTTCGTCTGTTGGATCGGCCTTCGCTCCCCACGTGCATAAATGAGCCTTGGCCGTCCATGACCCTGTCACCGGTTTACCACTGTTCCTTCCTTGGACCACTTTTGATATATACTGATCACTGCAGACCGGGAACACCCCACAAGAGCTGCAGTTTTGGAGATGCTCTGACCCAGTCATCCATCACAATTTGGCCCTTGTCAAACTTGCTCAAATCCTTACGTTTGGCCCTTTTTCCTGATTCTAACACATCAACTTTGAGGATAAAATGTTCACTTGCTGCCTGCAGTGGTCATAATGTTATGCCTCGTCGGTGTATATTCTTATTATTGTTCCAAACAGATTTCCATGTAAGACACACTATAAACTGTTGTAGTTCAAACAACATCACTATCAACAGCAGATGTAAAAGATCAACACAAGCGTCATGCTTTTATATGTCTTGTAGGCAGTATTAATACTTCTATACTACAATGTTACATCCATAAACCCTAATTTAAGCCCAACATTCACTATGTTACCAAACATGACTTTTTAGGAAAGATGGATCAAATTAATAACACCCCAAAGAGGACGATCCATCGTGGGGCATCGGGCACCAAAACAATGTAGACACCTAATCATAACCTCGACATTTGACATACCATTCTCACACAGAGATATGAGAATCCCCTGCCCCCCTCTCCTTTCCAAATGCCCTTCAGCATATGTTCTGAAAAGGCTTTTCACAAGATGTTGAAGTGTGTCAGGCATTGATTTTGATTGAGAAGGTCTGGCTCACAGGTGACATTCTAATTAATCCCAACGGTGTTCACTGGGGTTAAGGTTTTACAGCAAACCATGTTTTTATGGGCCTCATTTTGTGCACAAGGGCCATGCTGGAACAGGAAAGGGCCTTCTTGAGACTTGCCACTGTGTTTACATTTACATTTTCGGTATTTATCAAATGCTTTTATCCAAAGCGACTTACAGTACTGTGACAGTATAATTGTCTCTGATTTGAGGAGAACGAAGCCGACACGTGGGCAGCAGCCGTATGCATTTTATCACCCACACTAGGCGAGTGCATATATGCGAATCAGCCATGTGTACGGAGAGACACACCCTGATCAACGCACTCTTTCCCTGACTCTCTGCAGGCACCATCAATCAGCCAGCAGAGGTCGCAGTGCATCAGTTACGAGGAGTCCCTATCCGGTTTAATACCCTACCCCATATGAACAACAGGCCAATCGTTGTTCATGTGGTCGCTCAGCCCAGCCGGATGGCAGAGCTGAGATTCGATACAATGTATTCGAAATCCCAGCTCTGGTGTGCTAGTGTGTGTTTTTACCACTGCGCCACCTAAGCAGCCCGAACCAGTGACCTTTTGATTACTAATCCAGTACCTTAACCACTAGGATACAACTGCCTATTATTATACACACAATTGTTAGCTAAATCTATACGCAGAAAGGTTGTTTTCATACTTTTGGCCATATTGTGTATGTACTGTACATACACAAGGCACTAAAGGACAACCTCCATTTTGCTCTTCGACACCCATCTGCTCCTTGGACTGACTCGGTACAATACGTGCCTCCTCAACCTCCCTCACCTGCTTTGAACCATGAAGGACCATCAAACATACAATCCCCATCACTAGAAAACACATCTCAGGCTGAGTTTCTGACTCTTGATGAAAGCTATTACGACCTTCATCATCAGACAGTGACACAGCAGTCAGCAGCAGCGACATCACAGTCATCCTCCAACTTCTCTATCTCATCAACATCACCCCCACATATGGATTTCACAGAGAAAATGGAGAAACTGGTGTGTGCTGGGACTAAATTCTCACACTCCATCTCAGCCAGTCCACAGGTTTCACCCAAAAAGCGCAGGGCACCCCTTCCCCCCTGTCCACAGCCCCCTACCCGTTCTCTGAGGCCACTTCAACACCGTCAGCAGCAGCCTTGTACTTCATCTACTCTGGCTGTACAGAGTTCAGAATGTTCAGCGAGTGCTACTGATAGCGGCTTCAGAATACAAAACAATGATAACACGTTGTGATGTGTTCAGGGTCCTTGCTATTGCAGATATGATACTGACAACAGTTCGGAGAGTAAGCTTGGACCCAGTATGTCTGAAATGTTTTCTATTCCTGTGTTGATTAGAAATAGAAAGAATAGAACACATTCAGCATATCAAGTCAACCAGTCTAACCTCTTACCTGTACCACGACAACCTCGGGCTGCCCCAGGGGCTCCTGTGGTTCCTTTAAAACTAGCTCTGCTTAATATTAGATCTCTAGCCAACAAATCATTTTTAGTGAATGACATAATTCTATCCTACGGTTTAGATTTTCTGTTTCTAACTGAAACATGGTTAGCAGAAGGCAGCAGTGCTACTGTTCTTAATGAAACTGCACCAGCAAACTTCAGTTCTATGAATGTGTGTCGAAGTGGTAGGAAAGGTGGAGGAGTAGCTGCCTTATTTAAAGATGTATTCCAGTGCAAAAAGACTGAACTTGGCAATTTTAAGTCGTTTGAATACCTCTGTTTTATTTTAAAGGGTACTCCCAAAATTTTATTTTTAACCATTTATAAACCTCCAAGATACTCTGCACATTTTATAGATGAATTTGCTGAACTACTGTCACTTATCTCCACTGAGTACAGCTTCTTCATCATAACTGGGGATTTTAACATCCACTTAGATAATAACAAGGACAACAACACCAAAGAACTTTTTGGACTTTTTGACACATTTGGTCTATTGCAACATGTGAAAGGGCCTACACATACTCGAGGGCACACTCTGGATCTAGTTATTTCTAAAGGTCTTAACATTTCCTCTGTTTTGGTCAAGGACTTGGCCCTCTCTGATCATTTTTGTGTCTTCTTTGAAATGCTGATCACTCCAGATGCTCAAACTAGCTCTGTTTCTGTTAAGAAAAGGAATATAAATGAAAGTACTAGTTCTCGGTTTATGGAGGCCATAGCTATATCACCAACTTTAATTGCAGAGTCAGTTGATGAACTCCTGGATAACTTTAACGTGAAAATATTGACTGTCATGGACGTGGTTGCTCCGGTAAAAGTCATGAAAACGTTGAGCAAACAGAAAGCACCATGGCGTAACACAATGATGGTAATGGCTATGAAAAAAGAATGCAGGAGAGCTGAACGTAAGTGGAGGAAAACTAAACTTCAAATCCACTATGATCTCTATAAGCAAAGCCTTTGTAGTTTTAACTCAGAGTTAGGCAGGGCTAGACAGCTGCACTTCTCTAAGATCATTAACAGGAACATCAACAACACCCGCACCCTATTCAACGTGGTCGACAAGCTTACAAATCCTTCAAAACAGATCACGCCAGAACTTCTGTCCACAGAGAAATGTAATGAGTTTGCTCATTTCTTCTGTGAAAAAATCAAAACTATTAGACTGACCATTAACTCCACTCAGTCAAACAATAAAACCATGCTGCCCCTACAGACACCTAAAAATAACATGACTATTATGTCACAATTTAATACAATAGACCAAAAAACTCTGGAGAAAACAGTTCAGCATCTTAAATCATCGACATGTTGTCTCGACATACTGCCATCTGAATTTTTTAAAACTATTTTTAACTCTGTAAAAACTGATTTGCAACAAATAGTTAATGGCTCACTAGCATCAGGCGTTTTCCCAAAATCACTTAAAACAGCTGCCATTAAACCACTCCTAAAAAAGAGAACTCTGGATGCGTCTGTGTTAAACAACTACAGGCCGATCTCAAATCTTCCTTTCACAGCTAAGATCATTGAGAAAGTTGTCTACAATCAAGTCAGCAGTTTTTTGAATTCCAGTGGTTCTTTTGACAAATTTCAGTCAGGCTTTCGAGCTCACCACAGCACTGAAACGGCTCTCATAAAAGTGTTAAATGATCTACGGCTGAATAGTGACTCAGGTAAAATATCAGTTCTGGTTTTACTGGATCTTAGTGCAGCCTTCGACACTGTAGATCACAGAATACTGCTGGACAGGTTGGAAAACTGGGTTGGACTTTCCGGAACAGTCCTTAATTGGTTCAGGTCTTACTTAAAAGACCGCAGTTACTTTGTCACTATTGGCAGCTATGAATCTGACAGAGTGGCTATGACATGTGGAATCCCCCAGGGATCAGTTCTCGGACCTCTCCTGTTCAATCTTTATATGCTGCCATTAGGCCAAATGCTACAGGCTAACAACATTGATTACCATAGTTATGCAGATGACACACAGATATATCTGGCTCTCTCACCAGATGATTACAGCCCAATAGATTCACTGTGTCAGTGTTTAGAGGACATCAATAAATGGATGAGCCAGAATTTTTTACAGTTAAATAAGGACAAAACAGAGATTGTCGTGTTTGGCAACAAAGAAAAGAGGTCTAGTGTCATTGAACACCTCAGTTCTTGGGCTCTAAAAACCAAAGACCAAGTCCGAAATCTTGGCGTTCTAATAGACTCAGATCTTACATTCACCAGCCATATTAAAACCATCACCAAAACAGCCTTCTACCATCTTAGAAATATAGCCAAAATCAAGGGTCTAGTGTGCCAACAAGACCTAGAGAAGCTGATCCATGCTTTTATCTCCAGTAGGGTGGACTATTGTAATGGTCTCTTAACTGGACTTCCCAAAAAGACCATTAAACAGTTACAGCTCATTCAGAACGCTGCTGCAAGAGTTTTAACCAAGACAAAGAGAACTGAGCACATCACTCCAGTTCTAAAATCTCTACACTGGCTTCCGGTTAGTTACAGAATAGAATTTAAGGTGCTGCTACTGGTCTATAAATCACTGAATGGGTTCGGCCCAGAATACATCTCAGAAATGTTCAGAGAATATAAACCCAGTAGATCTCTTAGATCCATGGACTCAGGTCAGCTAGTAGAGCCCAGAGTCCAAACTAAACATGGTGAAGCAGCATTTAGCTGTTGGGCTGCATATAACTGGAACAGACTGCCAGGAGATATTAGATGTTCCTCAAACATAGAAATCTTTAAATCCAGGTTAAAAACTTTTCTTTTTTCTTGTGCCTATGATTGAGCTCGATATTTTTACTATTACCCTCATTTTACCATATTTCTTTTAGTCTTGTTTTAATTCCATATTCTCTAAACTGTAAGGTATATTTTACTATATTTTCTTTTAGTTTTTATGTTTTATTTGCTTATTTCTCTTGTTTTAATTTCGTATTTACCAAATTGTAGGGTATATTTTACAATATTTTCTTTTAATTTTTCAAGTTCTTAATTTTTATCTCTCTTGTTTGAATTTCATGTTTTTAATTGTAACTAAATGTTTGCAAGAAGTCTTTCTGAGGTTCTAGATCTCAGGAATGTTTTAATGCTTTTAATTTTTAATTTTTCCTTATGTAAAGCACTTTGAATTGCCACTGTGTATGAAAGGTGCTATACAAATAAACTTGCCTTGCCTTGCCTTACTGTATTTCCTTTATATAGAGAAAACATCATATCATGAGGCACATCATGCCATAGCTCTACAATAAAACTCCAATTAAGTTTTGTCATTAAGTGGCATGTAAGAATCTTTATAATTAGATTTTTGATTTCATAGTTTATTGATTGGCTATAATTGTGGTTAAACTGGGTAAAAAAAATCATTTGTAATGGTTCTCACAAGTGAGTTCTTACATGGGATGTAGGAGAGCATTACGATGATGAGGAAGTAGTAATAGTCAAAAGACACGTTGTACTTGTTCGGAAGCCTCATTGAGTACATGCCCGATTTACGAACATATGGCAGAGAAGCATATATGGTCATCAGTTCACCAATCACGCCCAAAGGGTACATGACAATGAACAAGTTATACCTGCAAGACAGAGAGAAAAAATAATTCTTTAGAGTTGTACATCTTCAGAGCATCACACATACACACACACATCACACAGTCAATCTTTAGCGCAAGCCAAACTGTGAATGTAAAGCAAACTAGTAAAGTACCTAAATAATGTTAGGTTCAATGATGCAGTAAAACAAATCAAAATATTAGAGCGGCACGGTGGCACAGTCGGTTGTGCTGTCGTCTCACAGCAAGAAGGGCCTGGGTTTGATTCCCCGTCTGGGTGGCCAGGGTCTTTTTGTTCTCCCTGTGTGGGTTTCCTCCAGGTGCTCTGTTCCAAGCTAATGCACTCGGGCCAATTAAAGCTACTATAAAGTGCCCTAAGTGTAAGTGTGTGTGTGTCTGCCCTTTGATGGACTGGTGACCTGTCTGAAGCAGCACTGACAGGTCAAGAATACATATGACATATATTTATGCTATATGTTCAGTGGGGTCAAAAAGTATTTAGTCAGCCACTGATTGTGCAAGTTCTCCTACTTAGAAAGATGAGAGAGGTCTGTAATTTTCATCATAGGTACACTTCAACTATGAGAGACAAAATGAGAAAAAAAATCCAGAAAATCACATTGTAGGATTTTTTAAGAATTTATTTGTAAATTATGGTGGAAAATAAGTATTTGGTCAATAACAAAAGTTCAACTCAATACTTATAACATAACCTTTGTTGGCAATGACAGAGGTGAAACGTTTCCTGTAAGTCTTCACCAGGTTTGCACACACTGTAGCTGGTATTTTGGCCCATTCCTCCATGCAGATCTCCCTCCACAAATTTTCTATGGGGTTGAGGTCTGGAGACTGGCTAGGCCACTCCAGGACCTTGAAATGCTTTTTACGGAGCCACTCCTTCGTTGCCCGAGCGGTGTGTTTGGGATCATTGTCATGCTGGAAGACCCAGCCACGTTCCATCTTCAATGCTCTCACTGATGGAAGGAGGTTTTGGCTTAAAATCTCACGATACATGGTCCCGTTCATTCTTCCCTTAACACGGATCAGTCGTCCTGTCCCCTTTGCAGAAAAACAGCCCCAAAGCATGATGTTTCCACCCCCATGCTTCACAGTAGGTATGGTGTTCTTGGGATGCAACTCAGCATTCTTCTTCCTTCAAACACGACGAGTTGAGTTTTTACCAAAAAGTTCCATTTTGGATTCATCTGACCACACGATATTCTCCCAATCCTCTTCTGGATCATCCATATGCTCTCTGGCAAACTTCAGACGGGCCTGGACATGTACTGGCTTAAGCAGGGGGATACGCCTGGCACTGCAGGATTTGAGTCCCTCTCAGCGTAGTGTGTTATTGATGGTAGCCTTTGTTACTTTGGTCCCAGCTCTCTGCAGGTCATTCATCAGGTCCCTCCGTGTAGTTCTGGGATTTTTGCTCACCGTTCTCATGATCATTTTGACCCCACGGGATGAGATCTTGATCCTCAATCGTCTTGTATGTCTTCCATTTTCTTACAATTGCTCCCACAGTTGATTTATTCACACCAACCTGCTTGCCTATTGTAGATTCACTCTTCCCAGCCTGGTGCAGGTCTACAATTTTCTTCCTGGTGTCCTTCGACAGCTCTTTGGTCTTGGCCATGGTTGAGTTTGGAGTCTGACAGTTTGAGGCTGTGGACAGGTGTCTTTTATACAGATAACGAGGTCAAACAGGTGCCATTAATACAGGTAACAAGTGGAGGACAGAAGAGCTTCCTAAAGAAGAAGTTACAGGTCTGTGAGAGCCAGAAATCTTGCTTGTTTGTTATTGACCAAATACTTATTTTCCACCATAATTTACAAATAAATAAATTCTTTAAAAATCCTACAATGTGATTTCCTGGATTTTTTTTTTTCTCATTTTGTCACTCAGAGTTGAAGTGTACCTATGATGAAAATTACAGACCTCTCTCATCTTTCTAAGTAGGAGAACCTGCACAATCAGTGGCTGACTAAATACTTTTTGACCCCACTGTATATTTATCTACAGACATTACTTATGTAGTTATACATTTGAGTTTGTATATGGGTTGAGGTTGTGACAAGCATTTGTTTTATATCCAAGTCTATTATTTTTTAACTAAATAATAATGTAACATAAAAACGACACTCTGCATATGTACAGTGTATCACAAAAGTGAGTACACCCCTCACATTTCTGCAAATATTTTATTATATCTTTTCATGGGACAACACTATAGAAATAAAACTTGGATATAACTTAGAGTAGTCAGTGTACAACTTGTATAGCAGTGTAGATTTACTGTCTTCTGAAAATAACTCAACACACAGCCATTAATGTCTAAATGGCTGGCAACATAAGTGAGTACACCCCACAGTGAACATGTCCAAATTGTGCCCAAAGTGTCAATATTTTGTGTGACCACCATTATTATCCAGCACTGCCTTAACCCTCCTGGGCATGGAATTCACCAGAGCTGCACAGGTTGCTACTGGAATCCTCTTCCACTCCTCCATGATGACATCACGGAGCTGGTGGATGTTAGACACCTTGAACTCCTCCACCTTCCACTTGAGGATGTGCCACAGGTGCTCAATTGGGTTTAGTCCATCACCTTTACCTTCAGCTTCCTCAGCAAGGCAGTTGTCATCTTGGAGGTTGTGTTTGGGGTCGTTATCCTGTTGGAAAACTGCCATGAGGCCCAGTTTTCGAAGGGAGGGGATCATGCTCTGTTTCAGAATGTCATAGTACATGTTGGAATTCATGTTTCCCTTAATGAACTGCAGCTCCCCAGTGCCAGCAACACTCATGCAGCCCAAGACCATGATGCTACCACCATTATGCTTGACTGTAGGCAAGATACAGTTGTCTTGGTACTTCTCACCAGGGCGCCGCCACACATGCTGGACACCATCTGAGCCAAACAAGTTTATCTTGGTCTCGTCAGACCACAGGGCATTCCAGTAATCCATGTTCTTGGACTGCTTGTCTTCAGCAAACTGTTTGCGGGCTTTCTTGTGCGTCAGCTTCCTTCTGGGATGACGACCATGCAGACCGAGTTGATGCAGTGTGCGGCGTATGGTCTGAGCACTGACAGGCTGACCTCCCACATCTTCAACCTCTGCAGCAATGCTGGCAGCACTAATGTGTCTATTTTTTAAAGCCAACCTCTGGATATGACGCCGAACACGTGGACTCAACTTCTTTGGTCGACCCTGGCGAAGCCTGTTCCGAGTGGAAACTGTCCTGGAAAACCGCTGTATGACCTTGGCCACCATGCTGTAGCTCAGTTTCAGGGTGTTAGCAATCTTCTTATAGCCCAGGCCATCTTTGTGGAGAGCAACAATTCTATTTCTCACATCCTCAGAGAGTTCTTTGCCATGAGGTGCCATGTTGAATATCCAGTGGCCAGTATGAGAGAATTGTACCCAAAACACCAAATTTAACAGCCCTGCTCCCCATTTACACCTGGGACCTTGACACATGACACCAGGGAGGGACAACGACACATTTGGGCACAATTTGGACATGTTCACTGTGGGGTGTACTCACTTATGTTGCCAGCTATTTAGACATTAATGGCTGTGTGTTGAGTTATTTTCAGAAGACAGTACATCTACACTGCTATACAAGCTGTACACTGACTACTCTAAGTTATATCCAAGTTTCGTGTCTATAGTGTTGTCCCATGAAAAGATATAATGAAATATTTGCAGAAATGTGAGGGGTGTACTCACTTTTGTGATACACTGTATGTTAACACATTTTCAATTCATTGCATTAAAATTTTGATCATTTTTTAAAATAAAAAAAATTACAATCTGTTGCGGCACTTCTGAATGGCTGTAACTATAGCAAGACAAGTGATAAATGAAAGCCAAAACTACACCTTATGTTTAATATGCAGGCAGGTCAGTCTTACTAGTTATGTCCCCATGCTGTAATGTGCTAAATATGACTTGCTGAAAATAAGGCTTGTTGAATTAAGCAGAATGCCTGTCTGCATTTTTAGGGCATGTGGGCATCAATTTTAAAATAAATGTATATTTACAAAAACATGTTTATAAGGTAAAATATTGAACATCTTGTTCTTGTACGTCTGTGTAGTTAAATTACGGTCAAAGTGAATTAACAAATCACTGGTATCAGTTTTTAATTTGCATTTCACATATTATTTTTTAAAACAAAGGTTTGTGTAGTATAATGATTTACAGTCATCACCAGACAAAACCTGTGCTTAAGAGTTCAGGGCTGCTGACAGCTGTTGGGGTTAAGGTTCACGATCCAGCTGTTCCTGCACAAGGCTGGGTCATTTTTGTTTACAGTTGTGAATACTGACCACTGACCTGTTACACTATAATTCTGTTATACAACATAAGAAAAAATATAAAATTAGAAGTAGTGTGACATTACTTATTTTTAACCGGTCACATGGCATGTCTGAACATTAAATTGCATGACATTAGTCAGATAAACAGGGGAAACTATAAAGAAAGTGCACACAAAAGTCAGTGTCCGGATGTTGACAAAGTTCCTAATATTGATGATCAAAATATGCTTGTAATGTATTCATCCTCAATTAAATAAGATTAACAAAAGTAACAAGATTTATTTCTTTTTTTTCTGCAGATAGTGTTAATTGCCTTTGTGGGACAACATGCTTTAGGTTTTCTGGGTCAAAGTCCTTAAATAGGTCAAACATATATTTGAAGACTGCCTCAATCCCACTTATAGCTACACCATATGAACAAAAGTATTAGGACAGCCCTTCTAATTACTAAGCCACAACAATTGCTAACGTGTAATAAATCAATTAGATAAATGCAGCCTGTGTCAATGCAGCCTTAGAATTTTAAAGCCACAAAACGTAATTTGTTGGGTCTAGACTTGTCAGGTCAAAATTTATCATTAGGAATGCTGGCTGATGACAAACCCACAGTGTAAACTATTAGACTATTATTAGACTATTAAGGCTTATAATTAACCCCATGACATCAATGGTTCTAAAATGAAACAAATGCAAACTAAGCAAATAATTGCTATAAAAATTCATAGCATTTTCAGCTTTATATTTTTAAAGAATAGAAAATGGAACCCTGTTAGTTAAGGCAAAACCTGATTGCCCAAAAATCAAAAAATCAAATAGGACTGTTTATATGCTGGCCAGAAAGGCAAAAGAAAACACCTATATGATAGTGGAAAACATGCAGTAGGGTTTAGCTGACACAGTAGTGGTGCAGAATCGCTTGCACAAAACATTATCCATATGTGAGAGCCATCTAATGGAAATACTACTTGCAGCATCATTATAAAAACGTAAAACAACGTCTAGATAAACCAGTCACTTTGATACAAAGTATTAGTATCAAAACGAGTGATGTGGACTGACAAAGTACAAATAGAACTCCTGGGACACTATCACCAAAGGTAAAAAAAAAATCCCAGATCCCCCAATCCTAAATTAAAGTACTATTATAACATATTTAATTATGCTGTACCCTCATTACCAATTAATGGCATATACAGGTCCTTCTCAAAAAATTTGCATATTGTGATAAAGTTCATTATTTTCCATAATGTAATGATAAAAATTAAACTTTCATATATTTTAGATTCATTGCACACCAACTGAAATATTTCAGGTCTTTTATTGTTTTAATACTGATGATTTTGGCATACAGCTCATGAAAACCCAAAATTCCTATCTCAAAAAATTAGCATATCATGAAAAGGTTCTCTAAACGAGCTATTAACCTAATCATCTGAATCAACGAATTAACTCTAAACACCTGCAAAAGATTCCTGAGGCTTTTAAAAACTCCCAGCCTGGTTCATTACTCAAAACTGCAATCATGGGTAAGACTGCCGACCTGACTGCTGTCCAGAAGGCCATCATTGACACCCTCAAGCAAGAGGGTAAGACACAGAAAGAAATTTCTGAACGAATAGGCTGTTCCCAGAGTGCTGTATCAAGGCACCTCAGTGGGAAGTCTGTGGGAAGGAAAAAGTGTGGCAGAAAACGCTGCACAACGAGAAGAGGTGACCGGACCCTGAGGAAGATTGTGGAGAAGGGCCGATTCCAGACCTTGGGGGACCTGCGGAAGCAGTGGACTGAGTCTGGAGTAGAAACATCCAGAGCCACCGTGCACAGGCGTGTGCAGGAAATGGGCTACAGGTGCCGCATTCCCCAGGTCAAGCCACTTTTGAACCAGAAACAGCGGCAGAAGCGCCTGACCTGGGCTACAGAGAAGCAGCACTGGACTGTTGCTCAGTGGTCCAAAGTACTGTTTTCGGAAATCAAGGTGCCAGAGTCTGGAGGAAGACTGGGGAGAAGGAAATGCCAAAATGCCTGAAGTCCAGTGTCAAGTACCCACAGTCAGTGATGGTCTGGGGTGCCATGTCAGCTGCTGGTGTTGGTCTACTGTGTTTTATCAAGGGCAGGGTCAATGCAGCTAGCTATCAGGAGATTTTGGAGCACTTCATGCTTCCATCTGCTGAAAAGCTTTATGGAGATGAAGATTTCATTTTTCAGCACGACCTGGCACCTGCTCACAGTGAATGGTTTACTGACCATGGTATTACTGTGCTCAATTGGCCTGCCAACTCTCCTGACCTGAACCCCATAGAGAATCTGTGGGATATTGTGAAGAGAAAGTTGAGAGACACAAGACCCAACACTCTGGATGAGCTTAAGGCCGCTATCGAAGCATCCTGGGCCTCCATAACACCTCAGCAGTGCCACAGGCTGATTGCCTCCATGCCACGCCGCATTGAAGCAGTCATTTCTGCAAAAGGATTCCCGACCAAGTATTGAGTGCATAACTGAACATAATTATTTGAAGGTTGACTTTTTTTGTATTAAAAACACTTTTCTTTTATTGGTCGGATGAAATATGCTAATTTTTTGAGATTTGAGGTTTTCATGAGCTGTATGCCAAAATCATCAGTATTAAAACAATAAAAGACCTGAAATATTTCAGTTGGTGTGCAATGAATCTAAAATATATGAAAGTTTAATTTTTATCATTACATTATGGAAAATAATGAACTTTATCACAATATGCTAATTTTTTGAGAAGGACCTGTACACTTCACTGCATTAGCACAAGTGTATGAATCTCTGCCAGCTGGCATGAATCTAGCTGTGCTATAATCCCTGTGTACTATTGCCAAGCAAAATGTTGCACTGTTTAATAACTCATATTGAACAGCTGTCATGAAATAGCTACACAGGACATTTTAGGATCTGGTCTCCTAGTCTCATAAGTCATATTTTGGATAATTTAGCACTCACTTCCACCGGCAGGATGGTATAAATGCTACCAATGTTTAAATAATACAATTATGTCATGTCAATGAAGCAAATTTTCAAGGTGAAAATAAAAGTTTTTAAATTCAGGCATGTATGGTGGCCCTCGTGGTGTTAGAATTTGAAAATCGAGTGTGCAAGTGTGTTTCTGGCAGAAGGATGGAGATGCTTACGTATGTTGGGAATACTAATAATGGGCAGGAATTCCGTGCCCAAAACAGACTCTCCTAAAAACAGGAGCAGCTGAGTCTTCCACAAGTGGCCTGACCAAGATAAACCACAAATACACACACACGGACATCCTCATTAGTCCAAAGTTTCTATTGCTCTCAACTGCGTTTAATAATGTGCCGCAACATTTCAATGACAACCATACTGTTTGTTGTAACAGTAAGTAAGTAAATAAGGGATGTTTGCTTGGCATTGTCTGGCTAAAACAAGAAGGGATGTTAATGAAAAGACACTGTCTAGATAGCAATGTTGCTCCAAAATGTGTATGTACCCCTCAGCACTAATGGTGCCTCCAAAGATATTCAAGTTACCAATGTAATTAACAGGCACTGTCTAGGGGCCGCCTAGGGAACATAAGGTACTGGACATTTAAAATTGGCTTATAGAGATTTCTCTAGATTCTATGATTAATAATGCTATGAATGAGAGATGGTGGTGCTAATGTGGTGCAGCGTTCTATTACAATAGACCACTATTGCTGACATCTTGCGTCTCTACTCAACTTATAAAATAATGGGGTATTGCATTTTGCTAAAGTAACAAAATATGGTATGGAGTTGGGTGAGACAGAAGCTAGCCTTATAGTTACAATGAAAATAAATACTTAAATCTTTTTGTTTTTATTTTACAATTTTAGTAAATGGTTAGGGCGATGGGTAAAACGTTAAAATATGCTATGTTTGGGCGGGTTGTGGGGCATAAAACTGTGCCAAATCAGGTTTGAAGACCAGAATGTTTCACTGTGGCCAGCCCCTAAAATACAGAAAAATAAAAAAACATATGTAAAAACGTATTCAGTTAAAAGTGTTTGGCCTGTTTCCTTTTATTCCACAAAATTCACTGATCTATTATGATGTAGATCAGCTAAACAATTCTCAGGCTGCTGTATTTAATACTTGTGCGTCTGTGTGCTCCATAGATTTCTAGTAGCATGAGTTTCATGTTGCACATGCCAAGCTACATTACATAATACTGGCACTGGCATCACTTTAACTCATTGACCTACTTCTCTTTGTATTTACTATTACCTGTTTCGTTAGGTGTGTTTACATTCACAGAATAGGAAGATAACTGCAAGAAATCAGTTTTCTAATTATCTGATGACTGAGGGAACATGGCCACTGTGCTCTTTAGGACATGTAAAGCTGCAGCAATTTTTCTGTACCCTTCTCAAGATCTATGCCTTGATACAATCCTGTTTCTGAGGTCTACAGATAATTCCTTTGACCCCATGGCTTGGAGTTTGCTCTGATATGCACTGTCAACTGTGGGACCTTACCATACCAGATGGACTCCAATTAAATTGAAGAAACATCTCAAGCATCAGTGTTATCAGAGAAAACAAAATGCACCTCAGCTCACTTTTGGGTGTCATATCAAAGGGTGTGCACACATATGACATTTTACATTTAGGTTTTTAATAAATTAGCACAAATGTCTAAAAACCTGCTTTTACTTTGTCATTGTGGGCTATTTTGTGTAGAATTTTGTAACAAAAATTGACCTCAATCTATTATAGAATGAGTCTGTAATGTAATACAATGTGGAGAAGGTGAAAGAGGTGTGCAGACTTTCTGGCTTGACTGTATGAGCTGTTGAGCTAGTGATGTGCACTTGTAAGAAATTTGGTGGGCTAGCCACTGCTGGGAAGATTCACCACTGTTCCAAGCTGTGTCGGTGTGGCTCTCAGAGACAAAAATGGCTAACGTTAAAATGGCTTTGACACCTCTTTCAGACTACTGTCTTTTAATAACTTACTTCTAATCTCTTACTATCTGGTTCTAATTTCTCTCAATAAATAAAAATAATAATTTAAAACCTGTATTTTGTGTTAGGCTATTGTGGCTATTGTCATATAAAGTATTCAGTATATATACTATATGGACAAAGGTATTGGGACACCCATTTTAATTACTGAATTCATGTGTATCAGTCACAACTATTGTAATTAAACAATTACATAAATGAAATAATATGCTTTCAAATTGCAACAGTTTAGGAAAAGCCTGTTCCAACAAGACCATGCCCCTGTGCCCAAAGAAAGGCCTATACTGTATAGACATAATGAAAAGCTGGGTTTACAGAAACTTCAGTGGCCTGCACAGAGCTGAATTCAGCTCCACTAAACAGCTTTGGAATTAAATGGAACATCAGCTGAAACTTCTTGACCAGCCATACAAATGCCCTTTTGACTAAATAGGCACACATTCCAACAGACATAGTTTAAAGTCTTGTGAGAAGCCTTCTTAGAAAAGTGGCTGTTGTTATAGCTGGATGGATCACATAGATAATGTCCAACAAGCTCATGGTCAGGTGTCCAAATACATTTGGCCATATAGAGTATATTTACACACATTTTTATAAGCATTATTTCTCAAACTCATAGTCAGTTTTCATGAAGGACAAAACATTTGCTGACCAATGTTAGTGAAGGTGAGTAATCATCATGCTATGGGAACCGGAACCATGCACAAACTGCTGGGAGCTGCTGTGTTGTTTTGGCACCTGGCCCATTTGATGAAGTAAGGCAGATGGTTCAGAAGACTGAAGGTGTAGAAGGAGTAACGTGTAATTTCTGTGAGCGTCCAAACCACCAGAAACAGTATCACACTCTGCTGATTCTGTACCTAAAGATGCCAAAGAAACAATAACTAATGATATACACTCTGACATCTACACAAGGACATAACTGCTTTATAAACATCTTTAAATGTCTTTATACAGTTCTACATTTTTTGCTATTTATATTTTTGGCATTGCACTGGCATAGTATTGGCAAGCATGAGAAATGTCATTAAACACACCTAATACTTGTTAAAAGACTTAAAACACCTATGTTTTTTAAATCAGTTAGGGCAGTATGAATACAACATATGGACAAAAGTATTGGGACACCCCTTCTAATTACTTAATTCATGTGTTTCAGTCACAACAATTTTTAAGAGGTGCAATAAATCATTAATATAAAGGAAATTTTAAGCTTCCAACTTTGCAGCAACAGTTTAGGGAAGGCTTTTTATGGTTTCAGCATGATTGTGCCCCATGCACAAATCAAGGTTGGTTTAACAAAACTCCAGTGGTCTGCACAGAACCCGGACCTCATCCCCACTAGAATAAACTGGATAATCCAGTAAGGCTTTCTTGACCAACATCAGTGCCCAGCCATACAAACGCTCTTTTGACTAATTGGTCTTTTTAGAGGAGTGGCTGTAGCTGAAAGGATCACACAGAGGTCACTCTATTTTAAACCATTTGTTTTTGAAATGACATGTCCAACAAGCTAATTGGCAGGTGTCCAAATACTTTTGGCCATTTAGTGGTTTTTTGTGTTTTTTTTTAGACCAATTACATCTCATGACCAACTTGGTTTGGTCTGATAGAAATTTGACAATAAATGTTGGCATCATGTCAATGTCAATGACAATGTCAAGTCTGCTTATAAATTCAGTTATAGTTACAGTTATATTTACACTCCATAAACCGAAGTACTTTTTGTTGAGTACTTTGTTTTTATTACATCTATGTAGCCTGAATAAATGTTTCTAATTGTTGTTTTGAATTATTTTGAATTTAAATATAGTTATTTGAAGGTTTTTTCAAAGTATTAAAACAATTAGAACAGTATATCCATTTGCAAAAATGTTGTTTATTAAAATGTAATGTTTAGAATGTAATAATAATTTTTGTGCCTTGTGGTACATAAGGCAGACACGGACATTCTATATGAAACCCTGTCCTGAGTGAGATTTTCCGCCTCTTCCAGTTAAGACCCATCACAGCGAGGAGGCCGTCAACTGTTCTGCACCATGTTTGTCTTGGCCACCCTCTTTCACGCTTGTTCCCTGGCTGCCAATGGAGTGTCTGGCTTGCTGGTTTACTGGCATCTATACGAAGCAGATGCCCTAGCTATTTTAGCCTTCTCTCTTGTAGTATCATACTCATTTCTGGCTGTCGTATTCGCTGTCTGACAAAGCTGTTCTGTATTTTGTCTTGCCACCTTATGAGCAGTAATCTTCTTAGGTTATGAGTGTTTTGCTCATGGACCAGGTTTCAGATGCGTATAGCAGAGTGGGTACAACACTGTTGTACAACAGCAGTATATAACATACACTATATGTTTATTACAGTATATTATATTCAAAGCTCAGATATATTTACTGCAGAAAGCACTGCATGGGTGCCCAGGTGGTGCAGCGGGATATTTTTGCTCTTTAAGTTCGATTCTCAGCTCTGCGACTTGTTGGCTGGGCACAGCCTAGCAGGCATGATTGGCAGTGCCTGCAACAAAAAAATTGCCCACTAGTCTGCTGGTGGGAAAGGACTAGACTAAAAAAGGGGCTGGGCCCTTGACTTTGTGTAAGAACTGTGGTTATTAACCCTGTAGTTAGAGATGCCTGTACAGACATTGAGGAATACGGAAATCAGTGCAAGACTCTCCATGCGTGGCA
Organism: Trichomycterus rosablanca; assembly: GCF_030014385.1. Lineage (NCBI taxonomy): Eukaryota > Metazoa > Chordata > Actinopteri > Siluriformes > Trichomycteridae > Trichomycterus > Trichomycterus rosablanca. Next base: position 23,393,956 of record NC_085991.1, on the reverse strand, counting down.
AAAACCTGTTTAAAGATGCTCTTTTTGTGACTTTTATAGTGCTCATGCAAACCCTTTCAACCTTGTTTAGGACCCACCATCTTTGTTTTGTTTCCACAACAGCACTCACCTGTCTGACACTATTTGCGATGAACCAAACCATGAATATCCGAGAGCTCACTTGGACCCCGGTCACAATAACAGATGTCCGCACAATTCCTTGAACACACACAGTCACAGACACATGCATTGATTCATCCAGGCTAAAATGAAGTATGTTTTAAAGTGTTGATCTTGGTTAAGTACATACCAATTGCACAGTGCCCAATCTAAAAAGAGAGGAATAAAGAGAGGGAAAAAAAGCTTTAGTTAGATGAAAACCCAGCATAATGATTAAAATATGAATAAAGAGCATTAACGAACCCTCAAGAATAAACAATAAGGATATAGGCAATTTTTCCACTGCAGGATTTTTGTCTGAAATTGTATTTGTCCATTTGACCATTCTAATGTGCTGTATTACCAACACTAGTCTGAACAATCACAGTCCTGATCTGATTCACACGCACAGAACAGCTCTCCACCCTTTATTTATCAAAAACAAAATGTATTCACATTAGTGCAAAATTGTAAATTACCTATTTATGTTTGAGATTTATTATTTTTGTATTCGACGCTCATGCGGTGCAGAGGTCTATTATGTTAGCCCACCACCGGCGAGATCCAGGTTCCAACTGTGGCAGTGCTATCGACCACCCGGGTGTTTACAAGGACATGATGAAAATGAAATAAAAAAACATATATTAAGCTAGTCTTTTAAAATGTGTTTCACATGCATAAGCTTATTGTTTTCTAACGTCATTTACTTTATATTCAATTTAAAAAGAAAAAAAGAAAAATTGAGACAGTATGTGAAATGTAAAAGCATTTATTAAGCATTTAAAGTAAATCCACTTCAACATCTATTTAATCAAAACAGTACAGAGACAAGATTTTTAGTGTTTTAGGGCATAAAACATTTTTCTTTTTGAAAATCTGTGCTCATTTTAATATTCATACTTGCACCACATTTGAAAAAATTTCAGAGTGCAATTTAGGACAAGGATTGTTGTAAAATGTTCCAACCTAAAACTTATTTTAAAATTATGCTTGTCATACTATACAGTATAAGGGCAGATTTTTAAAAAGGCCAGAAAATCCTTTATGAGCCAGGGTGGGTTTGAGGCCCACTTGTAGCATCCTCAATAATCTCCCATGAGAATGGCAGTAGATTCTGTATGTCTCTCATTATGGATCTGCCACAAAAAAAATTTTCAGCTTGTTACCTGACCCCTTTTACAGACTTGGAATACCCCTAAATAAAATGACTAACATTTTGCCAAAACAAAAATGTAACAACTGATAACCAACAGTTCTGCTTAACCAGCATTTCTAAAGTTTTTAGGTTTCATTCATCACGAAATCTTTATCTGTTAACAGCAATGCTAAAACCCCATGACCACTGATTTCTCAGACAGCACAGCATTAGAAACAACATGTTTTTGTGATTTAATACAGGTCAAAGAGAATTTACAAATTCCTGCTTCTTATGTATTTACCATTTTACATATTGTAACACATTTCTAGATCTGAGCTTGTTTGTATTATTATTTTAAATACATGAATTAGTCTGATGTATTTCACAATCCAGTTTGGGATACTTTTTGGGATGGATGATTTAAAACCTGTGGCTTTTGAACCACTGAACCAGCTCACTCATATTGTTGTACTTGAAGTCTATAAATACTTTACTGCATCGGTGTGGCTGACAATACCAGTTTTTGTACAATAGTGCATCCTATTGCAGCCCAGATAACAAAAAGATTAAGAGCCACTGATTTAGACTGCACTCATATAATAATATTTTATATATATTTTATACTCAATAATATTTTACTGCCACATATAGTGGCTTTATTTCCTAATTAAAATTAGTAATTAAAAAGATATGATTTCCTATTACTTCAGTTGTGTACGCTGTGATAGAAGACCAGAATTATTTTGTCAGAAGTAGCATTTTTTGTAGGATTTTGTAGTCAAGAAAGAAACAAAAAAAATGAGCACTTACCTCCAGAAGTGCAAAGGTCTGAAAAAACTTAAGTATCCTTGCTATACTTCTGTACAAGCCCTTGTGTGTGCCTTTCTGGAGATAGTAGCGAGTCATTGCAACAGCCAGCACCAGCCACCTAGATCACATATGTTGCATTGTATTTATATACATACATATATACATACAAAATATATCATGTTAAATGCATTTGACTTTACTGAATATTATAAACCAGGGCTTGTTTAAAAGTTTACATTTTTTGTTTCTGTAAGATGATTATATTATCGCAATTATCGTCTCTTATATGTGACTGTAATTATATTTTGGCATAAAGATCATCCCACTGCCCCTACTTTTCGTTAGTGGGGTATAAAAACAAACATATTATCATGTGATTTTTAATTTACAACACAACTTAATAACATAGTACCATTTAGTAAACCCTTTAGTAGACAACAATATTAAAAAGTACTGTGTGCCTCCTATATGAATTAGTCATAGGCCAATATTGTAGAAGTGTGGAAAACAGGTTGCAAACCCCTGCTTTGTTATTTTGTTATTTTACATATTATTTTTGCTAGGATTTTGGTCCAGGGTAAACCCATAGTCCTGAATATCTGCACACAGATGACATTTTGTTTCATTTAGCAGCCTGTCTGTGGTATGAATGTCCATTACATGAAACAAGGATTTTGACTGTTCTGGGATAACAAGGATAGGCGGAAAAAAGATTTTAAAAATCACTAGTTCTTGGACATGTAATGTAAGACGTGAAATGTTGATTTTCTCTTTATGGTAGTAGGAGTATTGCAAATAAAACAATAAGCATATTAACCATTGCACTCATAATTGAAATATTTTAGGAATACTCTTTACTTGTTATGGGAAAGGGTTTTCAGTGGCTATCCCATGCATTAGATACATTGGGACAAATATTCAGCTAAAATGATACACTATTACAATGGTATGCTACTGTATATCACCCTGTCATATTACATACATTATGTTTGGCTTCTTCCAATGCCAGACATCAAACCTATAGCTTGAATTATGTAGTTAGTATAAGTTCCTAGTATTAAATTAACTTGTATGTATCATGGTGTAGTGGGTAGACTCACAGCCTCCCACTATAAGCTACTTTATTATGATTTAATGAATTATAAGGTCCAAAGTTTTCAAAGTATTTCACTTCTTTACAAACATTAGATTAATTTTACCTTAAAGTAAAATTTAAGGTATTTATCAGACCTTTATCAGAATTTTAGGTTATTTTCTTGGTCCCAAATTGTCTGACTTCACCCTACTGAAATTGGTAGTGTCAACAGAGAACATGTCTAACATGCCACAAAGCAGAGCGCCAAACCATCGCAAGGCAACACACACGCTCACATTCATTCACTCACTCGCCAATCCACCCTCCGCATATTTTGAGAGAGGGATGAAAACCTGAGTACCAAAAACACAAATTAAGCTCCAGGACCCGAGTTTACCACAACATACAACATTTAGTGTGGATATATAGGTTGTAAACACATATGAGCTGCAGATTTCGCTGTGGCAGAGTAAAGCTCCGGTGTCAGTGTGAATCTAAACTTATCGCCGGCGCTGCACTGATGGAGAATGACGCTCGCGCTCGCACCACCACACACCCTATTTGGCCAGGCTGAGGCGCACCGGCGACCAGGCGGAAAACCCCGCTTATTCCTTCTGAATGGCTGACAAAGTCAAAGCTCAGAATGAAAGACTACACCAGAATGTTCACCCGTTATGTCTCGGTTTAACCCCGGCGTGGTTTATTCAGGCTGAGCAAAGAGGCTTACAGTGGGAGAAAGTCTCAAAATATAAACATTAACGCACGCTTGTACTGAACTGAAGTGAAGCGGGCTTCAGTCACAAAATAAGTTCTTTTCAGGACAAAATAGACCAAATAATCCTCACGTACCCGGCTGTCATGGCGATATTGTAGAAGGTGAGCCATGCTGTGGCAATAACGCCTTTAGTTCGTTTCTTGTTGTTAGTTCCTTTCTCCTCAAGCGCTCCGTCCTCCTCGCCGGACGCCATGCTACCGGGGACCAAGACCGACCACTAGAGACACAGCAACCGAGCGTCAGCGTAACTGTCAATCAACCGATAGAGGGCGGGGCAACGCTTCTGCTAGAATTTCCTCTCCAACATTAATTAATTACGGAAGCGTATTGCTGCCACAGAGATAAAAAAAAGCGTCAGTATGTCGTTAAAACGAGAAAAGGATGTCGTTATAACCAGAAAGTATGTCATTATAACCAGAAAAGGATGTCGTTATAACGAGAAAGGATGTCGTTATAACGAGAAAGGATGTCGTTATAACCAGAAAGTATGTCGTTAAAACTAGAAAAGGATGTCTTTATAACGAGAAAAGGATGTCGTTAAAACGAGAAAAGGATGTCGTTAAAACGAGAAAAGGGATGCCGTTATAACGAGAAAAGGATGTCGTTAAAACGAGAAAAGGATGTCGTTATAACGAGAAAAGTATGTCGTTATAACGAGAAAAGTATGTCGTTATAACGAGAAAAGGATGTCGTTAAAACGAGAAAAGGATGTCGTTAAAACGAGAAAAGGGATGCCGTTATAACAAGAAAAGGATGTCGTTATAACAAGAAAAGGATGTCGTTAAAACGAGAAAAGGATGTCGTTATAACGAGTAAAGGATGTCGTTAAAACGAGAAAAGGATGTCGTTATAACGAGAAAAGTTAATTACTTTAAATGCTGCATAGCTGACGGAAGCGTATCTGCTGATGGAGAGACAGTTTGCACACATGCAGGATGCTGTAGCTTGTGTAACCTTGCAGCTTGGTGTGCCGATCAAGATTCTCCTTTAGGAACAACAATGTCTAAACTTTAATATTCAACATTTGTCTGACATTCAGCATTCCGATCTAAATAAGTGGTTGAAAAAACACCTAAGACCTTCTTATTTTATGATTTCTTACACGAATGAAAATAGTCAACATACTACAAAAACAATTTTATGTTAATTTTAAGATTATGTCTATTTATCTAAAAAAAGGTTATAATGAAACCGTTTATCAAACTCCCATTTTATCTAATGAGTTAGGGACCGTCATAAAACTAACTGAGAAACGTAGGAAACATTTACTCTGCACTTATCCAGACTAATAAATCCATTTAAATCTTGTATGATTTGTATTTTTGGAAATATAATTTGTATATTTGAAATACATTTATTACAGATTTATTGATTTTTATTTAAATGTAATGTAAAATAAATACTATGTTATTTCAAAAAATAAGGTTTGTGTAGTAGGTGAGAAACATTGATGTGTTTGTGTAAAAATAGTTTGACATTAATTCAATCAAATCATACAAGATTTAAATGGATTTATTAGTCTGGATAAGTGCAGAGTAAATGTCTCCTACGTTTCACCGTTAGTTTTATGACGGTCCCTAACTCATTAGATAAAGTGGGAGTTTAAACGGAGAGATAAACGGTTTCATTATAACCTTTCTTTAGATAAATAGACTTAATCTTAAAATTAACATAAATTTGTTTTTGTAGTATGTTGACTATTTTCATTTCATAAAATAAGAAGGTCTTAGGTGTTTTTTCAACCACTTATTTAGATCGGAATGCCGAATGTCAGACAAATGTTGAATATTAAAGTTTAGACATTGTTGTTCCTAAAGGAGAATCTTGATCGGCACACCAAGCTGCAAGGTTACACAAACTACAGCATCATGCATGAGTGCAAACTGTCTCTCCATCAGCAGATACGCTTCCGTCAGCTATGCAGCATTTAAGGTAATGAACTTTTCTCGTTATAACGACATCCTTTTCTCCTTATAACGACATCCTTTTCTCCTTATAACAACATACTTTCTGGTTATAACGACATACTTTTCTCGTTTTAACGACATACTTTCTTGTTATAACGACATCCTTTCTCGTTATAACAACATCCTTTTCTCGTTATAACAACATCCTTTTCTCCTTATAATGACATACTTTCTGGTTATAACGACAACCTTTCTCGTTATAACAACATACTTTCTCGTTTTAACGACATCCTTTTCTCGTTTTAATGACATACTGTGGCAGCAATACGCTTCCGTAATTAATTAATTAACCCATATGAAAATATTTCAACACTGTACTTAATGTTCATATTGACGTATGTACTTAATGTTCATATTGAATTTTGTTAATCAGTGTGTGTGTGTGTGTGTGTGTGTGTGTGTGTGTTTATTCATCCATCCGTTTACATTGAAAACTTCATTTCATTTGTATAAATCACATTTAATTAGGAGTTTTATTATGGTATGCTTTAAAGATGGCATTAAAATAACCTACATTGACTCTGTTCTTTAGTGACAAGGTAGGTAAGGTAGCTGTTTTAAAAAATATCCTAGGATGGTGTCGCCATTTCGGTTGGTTCAGATTGTAATGCAGAATGCTGTCAAGATCTCTGGGCCTCTCTGGGACAAGGACCCTCCAGACTGTAATCAGTGAAAGGTGCAGAAGCCAACATCTATGGGTAATTTGCATATGTCTGAGGATACTATTAATACAGGAACAGACTTATGGCATATGGCTTTGTAGACACAAAGTGCTTGTGCTTGACTGGCCAGCCCACAGTCCAGATCTGTCTCCTATTGAGAATGTATAGCGCATCATGAATTGGAGAATCAGACAACGGCAACCATGGACTGTTGAGAAGATGCAGTCTTGCAGTCAAGTTGTATCTGTAGTTCCCAAATGATAAAATGTCATTAATAGGAAAGGTGATAACAGGTAACATAGTGCTGAATGTGACAGTCCCAACTTTTTTAAGGGTGTTTCAGGCATCAAATTCAGAATTTGTTTACATTTAAGTTTAAACATTAGAAATATTTCCTTTGTGTTTTTGTAAATTAAGATTTGAGACAATTTACTTATCACAGATTTTTGAATTCAGTGAATTTTACAAAATGTCATTGGAAATGGGTTTTGTGTTTTAGCCACAACAGTTGTTAACAATAACAGTTGTAATAAATACATTATATAAATGAAATTATATGCTTCCAACTTTGCAGCATTAGTTATCAGTTTAGGATAGGTCCTTTTTTCTTGATTCAGCATTACTGTGCCCCGGTACACAAAGCAAGGTCATAAAGCAAGGACATGAAAAAGCAGTCCCATTTAACAGCTTTGGGATTAACTGAAACATCAGTATATACAAATTATCTTTTGACTTAATGGGCACAAATACTTTCCACAGACATACTTCAAAGTCTTGTGAGAGGCATTTCTTAAAGGAGTGTTGTTATAGCTACAAAGGTCACACAAAGGTCACTCTATTTTAATACCATTTGTTTTTGACACCTGACCAACAAGCTCATGGTCAGGTGTCCAGAAACTTTAAACCATATACTGTAAATTATAAATAATGAAAATACATGTTTTATTCCTGTTACTTTTTAGAAAGTTAATGTTTTAGTGTACACTTTAGAGTAAAATCATGTCTCTACACCTTCTGCAGAATTCTCCAATACTCTCTGTCTGTAACGAATAGGGCTAGACCAAGGACGGATTAAGGATAGTCTGGGCCCCTGGGCAAAGGTGAGCTCACTGTTGGACATATTGTCAGGCATGAAAAGAACATGAAATAGCTCAGTTAAGTGTGTGTATGCATTCAAACTGCTTGAAATTGCTTGTCTTAAATTTAAATAATTGTAAAATTGCTAAATTAATTTGTGTCTCTGCGCTTAAGAGAAATTGAACATAATAATTTTGAAACAATACAAATTCAGAAACATTAAGTAAGGGCCTGAATCGCATATTTGCAACAAAACGTCTGTTATGAAATATGGTAGCTTGCCTGGCAATTTGTAGGTCCCTAGAAAGTCAAGGAGCCATGGTAAATGACTTCTATGGAAGTCAAGGGCCCCATAGCAGTGGCCCTCGTGATCAAGGGCCCTCTAATGGTATGCCCTGCTCTTCTCTAGGGCCCCCTGGTAGGGGCTCTCATAACCAGGGCCCTCTAAAAATATGCCCCCCTCTTTCCTAGGACCCCTAATAGCCAGAAGTCGAAGTCAGAGCAGTGCCACAACGCCTCATCCATTTTCATAAGGGGCCCAAAAGCATGGCTAGGGCCCCCAAAAGCATGGCTAGGGCCCAAAAGCATGGCTAGGGGCCCCAAAAGCATGGCTAGGGCCCCCAAGAGGCCCTGGGGTCAAAGTCCCTAATAGTCAGAGGATCCTTAAAATGGAGGGCCCTCGGAAATAAAGATATATTGTATCATAAATGTTGATAGGCATCCCTGGGCATCCCTGGGCGCTGGCCCCACTGGCCCGGTCAGTAATCCAGCCATGGGCTAGACTGGACAAGAGTGCCAGACACCCACACAGTGATGTTTAATATTTACCGTTTAATAATAACAAGAAACAAGACAAAGTTACACAAGACAGGTTTAAACAAAACAAGACACACATGAACTAAGCTAAATGCTAAGCTAACGTTAATCGCTAAACACATGAAACAGGAACCTAAACCCTAAGCTAAGCTAACAAAGAACATAGACTGACTAAAACAAAACATGAACAGGACTAACTTTAAACAAGACTCATAAACATGAACAGGAGCTAACAAACAGGAGCTAACAGGAGCAAGGTCAAAAATCAAACCAAATAAAAATAGTCACGTGACTGATCCCCAGCTCCCTTAAAAGCCCTGAGCTCAGGTGCAGCTGAGGATAATTAGCAGGGCACCTCTCGAGACAGAGTGCTCCCGGAGAGAGGGGCGTGGCACATAGGCACACAGACTGATTCGTGACACTGTCTTTCTTGTGTCACCTGTAGCAGACAAGCCCTTGATAATGCTATTAACATTATGATGTTGTCAATCCAGCTTATTTCTTGTCTTGTCATCACACTGCACTGTTTATAAGGATTTTAACATCATGGTTACATTCATGACAGGAACGGTAGTTACTCATCACACAAGGTTCATCAGTTCTCAAGGTTATATCAAACACAGTCTTGGACAATTTTTTATCTCCAATTCACCTCATTTGCATGTCTTTGGACTGTGAGAGGAGACCGGAGCACCCGGAGGAAACCCACGCAGACACGGGAAGAATATGCAAACTCCACACAGAAAGGACCCAGACCACACCATCTGGGGATCGAACCCAGGACCTTCTTGCTGTGAGGCGACAGTGCTAACCACTTAGCCACCGTGCCGCCCTGCCCAAAGTAACGTAACATGCAGGACATGCAGGAATGTAGTTTAGTAGCTCTTTTTCTGTTCTGGCCATCTTGTAAAGTTGTTCAGTGGTTCAGCAGTTTTCTAATGCACTTGTTCTTAAAAGCCTGAAACAACATTTCTTTCTCTTTCTTTATTGTCCAGGCTTCATATTCGTGTGTTATTACTGGTCAGACCAAGACTTTCATCAGTCATAGCTTGATGGTTGTGCTAACTGACTTGTAATTCAATTTCCTTGTTAATCTGACCATCACTACCACCACTGCCATTCTTGTCTTTATGTCACCAACACAATCTGCCTGTTTTACTAAGTTAATACATTAAAAAAAAAACCCATAAATAATTAATTGTAATTAATATTTAAAGTTTTCTGTGCAATAAACTGAAAACTAATTCTTAAAAAGGGCTGGGGTAAACAGTTATTGGCAGCTTTCCTAAACAAACACTTCCCAGTCTATACAGTGGGGTCATGCCAGCTGTACCCATCTCTTCAGGCAACTGCTGAGAATGCACAGCTGAGAATAATCAGCATTTGCCCAGAGAGTCCCTGTTTACTAGCAATGAAACTAGCATTCCTGTTTATTTTGCAGTTCTCTAGCACAGCTTTAGCTGATCTACACCTGTCAGGTTAAATTAGTTATTATATAGCAAATTGTACAAGTAATGGTACACAACGCATTACATACATACACATACACAGGGAACAAGTGTTAGCTGGTGATTGTGAATGACTGTGTAGGCTGACAAGTGTATGTTGGCCAGAGAGAGCGTCTGAGAAAGTGCTTTACAGTAGCTTCTAAAATTAGCCCCATCCCTGCACCCACTAGAAATCAGAGTTAAGCAAAGACTCCACCAAATATAGTTTAGCCCACGTAATCCAGATCATGTTACACATGCTTATACTGTACACACACAAAATACTATTCATTGCCACAATATTTGTTAGGTCTTACCCCAATGTTTCTGTTAGAAGACTGTCCATCCAAATAGCCAACCTTAAAAACTTACTAGGCAATATAGAAAAAAAGTCTTATAAAATATTTCATACTCCACAGATGTAGTGAAAGACAATCATAGCCTTGTGTCTATTTTTTTTTCTTTATTTTTTTCTTTATGCATTTTCTCCCCTTTTTCTCCCTTTTTAGCGTGTCCAATTGCCCGATTGCATCATGCTTCATCTCCACCAATGCCAATCTCTGCTCTGATTGAGGAGAACGAAGCTAACCCACGCCCCCTCCGACACATGGGCAGCATGCCGTATGCCACTTTTCACCTAGACTTTGACGAGTGCAGTGCAGCTCAGCGTTGTGTATGGTGAGACACACCCTGAGAGCACTCTTTTCTCATCTCTGTGCAGGCACCATCAATCAGCCAGCAGAGTCATAATTGCACCAGTCATGAGAGAGAGAGAGACCCCATCCGGCTTAGTCCCGCCCATATCTGAACAACAGGCCAATCGTTGTTCATGTGGCCGCTCATCCTTAGCCGGCAGGCAGAGCTGAGATTCGATACGATGTATTCGAGATCCAGCTCTGGTTCCAGCATGTGTTTTTACCGCTGCGCCACCTGAGCAGCCACCTTGTGTCTATGTTAACAGTTAATACAATTCATATGTTAATGATTTGTAAAGTTGCTAAACTTAGTTCAAGTAGTCTTATAAAGTGGAAAATTCATATTTAGAAAGTGTTAATCTGGCAAGAGTTAATTGCTGGAATGAGCAAGTTTGCAAAATCTTTGTTGCGATGAAATCTAGCAAATAATTACCCATAATGATAAAGTTTTCAGATTAAAAAAAAAAAATAATAAATGACCAACTGAAATCCTATTTTTGCAAAAGCATAGCACATAGTGCGGTACATACTGTTTTAATTACCTGGTTTCATTATTTGTTTGTTTTATTAAAGATTTGTCTAGAACCCAAATGTAGCTCACCTGTAGCAATTTAATTGATTTTAAAAGGCACACATCTGGGTCTGTAATGTCCCACAATTTATACTGCATTGTCAGGACGGAAAAAAAAAACAGGAAGTCCAGGGAGCTGCCTGGGGATCTCCTTGATCATATTGTGACAAGGCACAGATCATGGGAAGGACAACAAAGTCTAAACATGGCAGTTTGTTTAGTCAGATGTTTAAAGCTGCAAGAGATGGCTCCAAAAAGACTTGCAGCTGTAATCATGGCCAAAAAGGCTTTGACAAAGAAAACAATAAACAGTAAATAACAAAAAAAAAAAACAGAAAAACAAATACACAAATACATTTACAATCAGGCAGGTATACATAGGCATCAATGATTGTGATAGAAAAACTAATAAACAAGGCATCTTTCTATTTGTGTGTTATTGTTATTGTTGTTATTGTAAATAACAACAGGATTGTGTGTTATTGTATTGTTGTTTTTGTAAATTCCGAAAATTTTGTGAATGCAAATTTTGGTAATTTTTGTAAATTCTAGTTTTTTTTTATTTATTGTTTATAACACTAGAGAGCATTGCACCTTAATTTCGTTATACCTGGTGTAATGACAATAAAGATATTCTGATTCTGATCTGCTAGTCACATTGACAAAAATTGGGCAGTTGTACACCATCTCCGGTACTGTTATGTTTGTTTGTCAGTGTCTTTACAAGGTTTGGTTGTGCCCTCCAGACAAGTACAGTCGACCCTTGAGTTACGAACGGTTTACCGTACGAACATTTCGGGTTACGAACGATCTTTTTCAACTTAACGTAGTAACAAATTTCGGATTACGAACCGAAATTCGCGAAACACGTGACGTCACGAACAAGTTGGCTCTGACCGTCTCTCTCTCTCTCTCTCTCTCTCTCTCTATATATATATATACAGTGTATCACAAAAGTGAGTACACCCCTCACATTTCTGCAAATATTTCATTATATCTTTTCATGGGACAACACTATAGACATGAAACTTGGATATAACTTAGAGTAGTCAGTGTACAGCTTGTATAGCAGTGTAGATTTACTGTCTTCTGAAAATAACTCAACACACAGCCATTAATGTCTAAATAGCTGGCAACATAAGTGAGTACACCCCACAGTGAACATGTCCAAATTGTGCCCAAATGTGTCGTTGTCCCTCCCTGGTGTCATGTGTCAAGGTCCCAGGTGTAAATGGGGAGCAGGGCTGTTAAATTTGGTGTTTTGGGTACAATTCTCTCATACTGACCACTGGATATTCAACATGGCACCTCATGGCAAAGAACTCTCTGAGGATGTGAGAAATAGAATTGTTGCTCTCCACAAAGATGGTGAGGCTATAAGAAGATTGCTAACACCCTGAAACTGAGCTACAGCATGGTGGCCAAGGTCATACAGCGGTTTTCCAGGACAGGTTCCACTCGGAACAGGCTTTGCCAGGGTCGACCAGAGAAGTTGAGTCCACGTGTTCGGCGTCATATCCAGAGGTTGGCTTTAAAAAATAGACACATGAGTGCTGCCAGCATTGCTGCAGAGGTTGAAGACGTGGGAGATCAGCCTGTCAGTGCTCAGACCATACGCAACATACTGCCTCAACTCGGTCTGCATGGTCGTCATCCCAGAAGGAAGCTGACACACAAGAAAGCCCGCAAACAGTTTGCTGAAGACAAGCAGTCCAAGAACATGGATTACTGGAATGCCCTGTGGTCTGACGAGACCAAGATAAACTTGTTTGGCTCAGATGGTGTCCAGCATGTGTGGCGGCGCCCTGGTGAGAAGTACCAAGACAACTGTATCTTGCCTACAGTCAAGCATGGTGGTGGTAGCATCATGGTCTGGGGCTGCATGAGTGTTGCTGGCACTGGGGAGCTGCAGTTCATTGAGGGAAACATGAATTCCAACATGTACTGTGACATTCTGAAACAGAGCATGATCCCCTCCCTTCGAAAACTGGGCCTCATGGCAGTTTTCCAACAGGATAACGACCCCAAACACAACCTCCAAGATGACAACTGCCTTGCTGAGGAAGCTGAAGGTAAAGGTGATGGACTAAACCCAATTGAGCACCTGTGGCGCATCCTCAAGTGGAAGGTGGAGGAGTTCAAGGTGTCTAACATCCACCAGCTCCGTGATGTCATCATGGAGGAGTGGAAGAGGATTCTATGCCCAGGAGGGTTAAGGCAGTGCTGGATAATAATGGTGGTCACACAAAATATTGACACTTTGGGCACAATTTGGACATGTTCACTGTGGGGTGTACTCACTTATGTTGCCAGCTATTTAGACATTAATGGCTGTGTGTTGAGTTATTTTCAGAAGACAGTAAATCTACACTGCTATACAAGTTGTACACTGACTACTCTAAGTTATATCCAAGTTTCATGTCTATAGTGTTGTCCCATGAAAAGATATAATAAAATATTTGCAGAAATGTGAGGGGTGTACTCACTTTTGTGATACACTGTATATATATATATATATATATATATATATATATATATATATATATATATATATATATACTGTATATATATATATATACAGTGTATCACAAAAGTGAGTACACCCCTCACATTTCTGCAGATATTTAAGTATATCTTTTCATGGGACAACACTGACAAAATGACACTTTGACACAATGAAAAGTAGTCTGTGTGCAGCTTATATAACAGTGTAAATTTATTCTTCCCTCAAAATAACTCAATATACAGCCATTAATGTCTAAACCACCGGCAACAAAAGTGAGTACACCCCTAAGAGACTACACCCTCCAAAATTTTCCCTCCAAAATGTCATGTGATTTGTTAGTGTTACTAGGTCTCAGGTGTGCATAGGGAGCAGGTGTGTTCAATTTAGTAGTACAGCTCTCACACTCTCTCATACTGGTCACTGAAAGTTCCAACATGGCACCTCATGGCAAAGAACTCTCTGAGGATCTTAAAAGACGAATTGTTGCACTACATGAAGATTGCCAACACCCTGAAACTGAGCTGCAGCACAGTGGCCAAGATCATCCAGCGTTTTAAAAGAGCAGGGTCCACTCAGAACAGACCTCGCATTGGTCGTCCAAAGAAGCTGAGTGCACGTGCTCAGCGTCACATCCAACTGCTGTCTTTGAAAGATAGGCGCAGGAGTGCTGTCAGCATTGCTGCAGAGATTGAAAAGGTGGGGGGTCAGCCTGTCAGTGCTCAGACCATACGCCGCACACTACATCAAATTGGTCTGCATGGCTGTCACCCCAGAAGGAAGCCTCTTCTGAAGTCTCTACACAAGAAAGCCCGCAAACAGTTTGCTGAAGACATGTCAACAAAGGACATGGATTACTGGAACCATGTCCTATGGTCTGATGAGACCAAGATTAATTTGTTTGGTTCAGATGGTCTCAAGCATGTGTGGCGGCAATTAGGTGAGGAGTACAAAGATAAGTGTGTCATGCCTACAGTCAAGCATGGTGGTGGGAATGCCATGGTCTGGGGCTGCATGAGTGCAGCAGGTGTTGGGGAGTTACATTTTATTGCGGGACACATGAACTCCAATATGTACTGTGGAATACTGAAGCAGAGCATGATCCCCTCCCTCCGGAAACTGGGTCGCAGGGCAGTGTTCCAGCATGATAATGACCCCAAACACACCTCTAAGACGACCACTGCTTTATTGAAGAGGCTGAGGGTAAAGGTGATGGACTGGCCAAGCATGTCTCCAGACCTAAACCCAATAGAACATCTTTGGGGCATCCTCAAGCGGAAGGTGGAGGAGCGCAAAGTCTCGAATATCCGCCAGCTCCGTGATGTCGTCATGGAGGAGTGGAAAAGCAATCCAGTGGCAACCTGTGAAGCTCTGGTAAACTCCATGCCCAGGAGAGTTAAGGCAGTTCTGGGAAATAATGGTGGCCACACAAAATATTGACACTTCAGGAACTTTCACTAAGGGGTGTACTCACTTTTGTTGCCGGTGGTTTAGACATTAATGGCTGTATATTGAGTTATTTTGAGGGAAGAATACATTTACACTGTTATATAAGCTGCACACAGACTACTTTTCATTGTGTCAAAGTGTCATTTTGTCAGTGTTGTCCCATGAAAAGATATACTTAAATATCTGCAGAAATGTGAGGGGTGTACTCACTTTTGTGATACACTGTAGTGAGCAAACATGCGGACAGTGTTTTTCCAGTGTTTTCTTTATATTTTGTAAAATTCTATATTAAAATGTTCCCAAAGAATGTGCAGAAAAAGCTTATTTTGTTGTTGTATAATTACTCCTGCCAGTAGATTTCACTGTGTATCAGACAAAGGTGACATTGAGTAAGAGAGAAGAAGGAAGTTATTCTTTCGTGAAATTACACCTACAAAATACAATACAATTGAAATAAAGAAGGAAATAATAGAGAAATATGAGAGTTATTGTTGTTTCTGGTAGATACATTTTATAAAAAAAGAAGGAAATTTATTATGGTGTATAGTACAGCACATGTACAATACAGTACTACTGTGTATTGTATTGTTGTTTATTATTGTTTATTACAGGAATGTCTTCTATAATTTAAGATTAAGGGAAAATATACTTGTATTAATAACAAAAAAAGAGCATTTAAGACTTTAGAAAGGTTAGGTAAGGGGGTGGTTTGGGAGGTCTGGCACGGATTAATTATATTTACATTATTTCCTATTTGAAAAATAGGTTTAACTAACGAACATTTTGACTTAAGAACAGCCCTTTGGAACCAATTAAATTCGTAAGTCAAGGGTCCACTGTATTTACTGAAACTATCCCATTGTTCCATGATGTTATTGCTTGTCTAATTCAACCTGCCCAGCATCTTTTCACATGCCACAGAGTCTTCCACAAATTGTTCCACAAAAAGTGTTCCCTCCAACACATTAAAATTACTCGAGCACAGGTTAATAGTCCAGTTTTTAATATTCTAGGTGTATTAGTCTGCTGCGCCAACCAAATATCCATGCACTGCTATCTTTATATAATTTGCTATCACATTTCTGTTATCAGTACAGTATTCTTCAAATCAGAAAACAGTGTACTTTAATGCCATTTGTGCATCTGTAAGTGCTACAGCTTTGAAGAATATTAAACATCAAAACTTTTTTTGCAGACTCATGTGTTTGTGTGTGTCTGCTTTGGCCTGTTCTGTTAAACCATAACGAGTAACAATAACGTGTGCAGAGTAAGCAGAGACCTAACCGTCCAGATCTGCTTTGCTCGTGTAGAATATACCAGCACTAAAGCACAATGGTCCCCCCATGGGAACTCTCAGCCAACAGTCTCCCCTCTACTTGTTTGCTCTATTTTTCTCTAACATTTTTAAACCTCTCTTTCACACTATGGGTTCAGGGAGCAAGATTAAATTTGCCATTTTTGAGGTGCTGCAGTTCGCCGCTTTTTGTGTACCACTTTTCATCATAATGCAGCGCTTTGCTTTAATCTTAGCTGAAGTGAAGAGCCAGATGCATCCCTCTGGTGGAGAATCTAGCACTGCGTACTGGCTGATCGTGTCTTTATCTGTGGCCTACGTGACAACTGTGGCACTGGTTGTGTGGCTACCAATGAAGTACATGGTGTTTATTAAGAAGAAAGCTCTGGTGGGAAGAAAGAAATGGTGAGATAGAAATCATTGTGTTTAATAAAACATAAAACATTTTAGCACAATTCCAGGAATGTAAGTGTTGAAGTGGTGTTTTAGTACTAGATTTTAGAATGACTGTATATTTATTTTTTTATATCATGACAATAGCAAAATTTAAAGATACAGTACAGTGGGAGGAATTTAGATTTGAGCATTTTCTTAAACCCTACTGCTTGAGACCGGCACTGAGCGCTCACTGACAAGTGCACTTCTCAGTGCCTAGGCTGCCCCCCTTCCTCGGGCATTATCCAATAAAAAAAAATCTTTTTAAAATCATGTCCCATTCATGCACATGTACATGAATCCCAGAATCCATAGACAAAAGAGATTAGCTTGGCAGAAAGCTATCTAAATTTCCATTCACATGTAATCAGTTAACATTCAAGCAACAAGTCAAACTATGGGTGTGTTCGAAAAGCTAGTGAGCTCTCTACATAGACAGCATTTTACGTCATCCTATGCGCGCTCCCGAGAATGGGGCTGTTCTAAATCCTAGATGCCTTAATAAGCTGTCTAGTAAGGTATCTTAACATTTCAATGTTATTTTGACTCAAGAACGAGTGAGCATCGGAAGCATCCTTAGTGATCAAGGCAATCCCAGCATTCAGTGCGGCAGCTCTTCTCTCACAGAAAAATAAAAGAAACATGGCTGACGGTGCAGAGAAGTAGTTATTTTCAAACATAAATAAATGATTTTTAATTAAATGATTTTTAATTTGTATAAACTTGCACAAGTGTTTTTATTTGCAAGTTCGGGCTTGTCAGCGAATGTAACCATTTTTGGTACACGGAGGGAGATGTTAGGTGACATGCTAGCACGCTGTGCCACCCCAGCCCATTGGTTTGAATGGCAAGATGCTAACTGTTAGCTTAGTGAGCGAAACCCGATGGAATGGCTGTCTAAGTAGCGCGTTCGAATAACCTGCCTATAAGTCAATGACTTATTAGAATCCTCTCTACTGAGGCAGCTACCTATGTAGGCAGTAAAACAGCAAGGCAGCTCACTAGGTTTTCGAACACACCCTATATATTTAAATAGAAAGGATTATATTAACATCTTAGGATAAGAATACATTTCAAATATTGTACTCTACTGTTGTTTGTAGTTGTACCCAAACTTAGATTAATCCATGGTCCAGTTCATTCTTATCTGACTACATCAGCAGTTATGACAAATAAACACATAAACTACCTTCAAGCCAATTAAATTACTATTTAACTAATACAGCAAAACATATAAACTATATGCCTTAGCCCTTTACCTTAAGGTACTGTTTAAGGCAGGGGTGTCAAACTCACGGCCCGCGGGCCAGATCCGGCCCGCCACGTCATTTTATGTGGCCCGCGAGAGCTTAAACGACTGCACGATTGTTGTGATGGTTCGAGTCGTTACAGAGACACACTTATAATTTAATAGGACACCTGCGCCTTTAAACGGCAACCGTGACATCGTATTCATGGCAACTAACTTTGACCTTCGCTGAGAAGCCATGTGACTTTTACGGCAAAAGAACGCGGGTAGTAATGTAAACAATAATAAAGAAATACAAATAATTATCTTTCAGTATAATACCAAAGCATTGTCTGTAAGTAGTAACGTTTATATTCTCAGTTGTTTGTAAATGTTTAGTGAGTATATCACAGCGTTTTAGTTACAAATTTACCGTAATTAAATACAATTGTTACCGTTACTATAGCAATTAGTATCTTTACACAAAATGCTAACTCCTTACCTCTATTTTACGTTTGGTTAAAGCTCATATTGTACCAGATGTAACACTTGACTACAGCTTTTTTTTTTACTTTATTCTGGTGCACACAGTGTATCACACAGCTGGGAAGCAAATAAAACCGACTATATTCCGAAGAGATCTGTCTGTCTGTCTGTCTGTCTGTCTAGCTGAGCAAGGGAGATAAACTATTAGTGAGGGCAGAACAATTGTCTTAAAATACACTGTAAAAGCCTACATTAACTGCATCTCTCAAAATGCATGCTGAATTTGTGACCTGCAAAGTGACACAGCCCGCCAGTAGATGATGTTACACATATTTACACATGATCCTAAAATGTACAAGAAGATAAGTAAGAAAATTAAGCAGAAGGAGGACATTTAATGAAAATGAATACAAGTTTGTGCTTCAGGAAGAGAAACCGGTGCATCTCTTGTGTTATGAAGCTGTGTCTGTGGTAAAGGAGGACAATATAAATGCAGAATTTAGCCTCCAAGAAAAACAACAGACTGCAATCACAGCAGAATACGTTACAATCGGCCCTTTGAGGGACAAAATAATGCTGCTGTGGCCCTCTGTGAAAATGAGTTTGACACCCCTGGTTTAAGGCATAAGACACACTTGCTTTGACAGCATTGCAAAAACAGTTGTGTTTTATTATGTTCTTCAAATATTACCATGTTGTGTTCAATACTAAGAACAAAAGAAATAATAGCAAATTTTTATCTAATGCAGCAGATATTTTATAAAGAACGTATTTGTGCTTTATATTGTTTAGGGATGAACCATTATTTTTTTTCTTAATCGAGCAGTGCTTAATATTTTATTGTTTTAAATGTTAAAAAACAAGAAAGGAACATCTAGAGTAAATGTATAATAATAATTTTAAAAGAAAACAGAAAAAAATGCTGGACTGACTTTTTCTTTTTATATTTATTTGCACATTTTAAACATGCCACCAGGAGCCACCCATTATCTTTAATGCTTGCTGATGAAAACGTAAAAGACCTTGCTAAGTAGTTACCATCTTATGATACTGCGGTATTACTAAAGCTAGACTTCTACCCTATGCAACTTTAATACTAAATTATATTGCTTAGTAGTATCAGATGACAAATACACTATATGGACAAAAGTATTGTAAGACCCTTTAAGTTTTTTAATTCATGTATTTCATCTGCAACATTTGCTAACGATAAATAAATCAATAACATAAAGAAAATTATAAGCTTGCAACTTTGCAGCAACAGTTAAATTACTATTTAACTAATTAAAACTAAGTAACTAACTAAGTAAAAACTTATATACTATATGTCCTGGCCCATTACCTTCAGGTGCTGTTTTAGGCATAAGACACACTTGCTGGACTGACTTTAAAAAAAATCTGCACATTTTAAACATGCCACCAGGAGCCACTCATTATATTTAATGATCACTGATAAAAACATGAGTTCTTTGAGTGGTTACCATCTTATGATACTGTGGTTTTTACCTTGTAACCACTAAAGCCAGAATTCTACCCTATGCAACTTTATACTAAATTATATTGCTAAGGTGTATCAGATGATACATACACTATATGGACAAAAGTATTGCAACAACCTTTAAGTTTTTTAATTCATGTGTCTCATCCGCAACATTTGCTAACAGGTGCAATAAATCAATATGCTTGCAAATTTGCAACGACAGTCCTAATCCAGCATGACAGTGTCCCTGTGCACAAAGCAAAGTCTGTAAAGACATGAAGAAAAACTTGGTTTAAAGAAACATCAGTGACCTCAGTCCTGACCTCAGCCCCACAGAACAACTTTGAAATAACCTGGAACGTCAATTGACAGCATCAATTAACAGCCCTACAATAGCTCTTTTGACTGAATGGGCACAAATTCCTACAGACATACAGTCTACAGTCTCTGAGAATCCTTCTGAGCAGAGTGGCCAATTTTCTAGCTGAGAAAATCATTTGCATTTGTTTTTGAAGTGGGCTGTCTAACAAGCTCATGGCCAGGTGTTCATATACTTTTGGCCATATTGTGTACATCATTTATTTATTAAAAATAAATGATAAATGATAAATGGGCTCTCTTTTTCTTCAGGAGGCCTGTTGCTCTTGCATATGTGATCCTCTCCACACTACCCTCATTTGCCTTCCTAATCGCCAGCTCTGAGGTAAACTCCAGCTGTAGGTATTATTTCACTGTTTGTGTTTGTAGTGTCTTTTTGTTTAGTAGTGTGTTTTAATCAAGAGACCCAACTGGCCATGACTAAGTGAGGGAAGAGTTCATTATTCATTAGAGTTTAAATAAATATACTATATATCATTAATTAAATGCACTATACAGTGGGGCCAAAAAGTATTGTCAGCCACTGATTGTGCAAGTTCTCCTACTTAGAAAGATGAGAGAGGTCTGTAATTTTCATCATAGGTACACTTCAACTATGAGAGACAAAATGAGAAAAAAAAATCCAGGAAATCACATTGTAGGATTTTTAAAGAATTTATTTGTAAATTATGGTGGAAAATAAGTATTTGGTGAATAACAATTGTTCAACTCAATACTTTGTAACATAACCTTTGTTGGCAATGACAGAGGTCACACGTTTCCTGTAAGTCTTCACCAGGTTTGCACACACTGTAGCTGGTATTTTGGCCCATTCCTCCATGCAGATCTCCTCTAGAGCAGTGATGTTTTGGGGCTGTCGCTGGGCAACACGGACTTTCAACTCCCTCCACAAATTTTCTATGGGGTTGAGGTCTGGAGACTGGCTAGGCCACTCCAGGACCTTGAAATGCTTTTTACGGAGCCACTCCTTTGTTGCCCGAGCGGTGTGTTTGGGATCATTGTCATGCTGGAAGACCCAGCCACGTTCCATCTTCAATGCTCTCAGTGATGGAAGGAGGTTTTGGCTTAAAATCTCACGATACATGGCCCCGTTCATTCTTCCCTTAACACGGATCAGTCGTCCTGTCCCCTTTGCAGAAAAACAGCCCCAAAGCATGATGTTTCCACCCCCATGCTTCACAGTAGGTATGGTGTTCTTGGGATGCAACTCAGCATTCTTCTTCCTCCAAACACGACGAGTTGAGTTTTTACCAAAAAGTTCCATTTTGGTTTCATCTGACCACATGATATTCTCCCAATCCTCTTCTGGATCATCCATATTCTCTCTGGCAAACTTCAGACGGGCCTGGACATGTACTGGCTTAAGCAGGGGGCACTGCAGGATTTGAGTCCCTCTCGGCGTAGTGTGTTACTGATGGTAGCCTTTGTTACTTTAGTCCCAGCTCTCTGCAGGTCATTCATCAGGTCCCTCCGTGTAGTTCTGGGATTTTTGCTCACCGTTCTCATAATCATTTTGACCCCACGGGATGAGATCTTGCGTGGGGCCCCAGATCGAGGAAGATTATCAATGGTCTTGTATGTCTTCCATTTTCTTACAATTGCTCCCACAGTTGATTTATTCACACCAACCTGCTTGCCTATTGTAGATTCACTCTTCCCAGCCTGGTGCAGGTCTACAATTTTCTTCCTGGTGTTTTTCGACAGCTCTTTGGTCTTGGCCATGGTTGAGTTTGGAGTCTGACTGTTTGAGGCTGTGGACATGTGTCTTTTATACAGATAACGAGGTCAAACAGGTGCCATTAATACAGGTAACGAGTGGAGGACAGAAGAGCTTCTTAAAGAAGAAGTTACAGGTCTGTGAGAGCCAGAAATCTTGCTTGTTTGTTATTGACCAAATACTTATTTTCTTACTTATTTCCACCATAATTTACAAATAAATTCTTTAAAAATCCTACAATGTGATTTCCTGGATTTTTTTTTCTCATTTTGTCTCTCATAGTTGAAGTGTACCTATGATGAAAATTCCACTGTATAACAACACACATGACTTTGGAGAGATAGACACAAGTTGCCTTATCTTGGCCAATTGTGTTTTAACAAAAAGTATATGATTTAGGACTGGAATTAGAAACTTAAAATACAGAACAGTATTTTAGCTGGTTCTGGTACTGACCTAATGTCACAGTAAATCAGACAATGTTCTCTCAACCCCCTTCTTGTTATATTCTGAGGTAAAACCACACCTGTTCTTCTTCAGATAATTTTTTTCTAACATTGGCCAATTAGAAATGTACCAACAATCCAGCTAGACACAAAGAAATGTTAAATTTCAAAATGCATAGACAGATAGGTTTTAGCATTATCAGAGATCTGTCCCTCTGTGCTAATGGTATCTTAAGTCTCGGACACATGTTTTTTATATTTTTCAGCTTATGTGGGTCTGGGGGAAAGTAAAATTCTGTATGTGATGAACTTCTATAATTTACTTGTTTTTATCCATTGTGTAGGTGCAGATTAGAAATAATGTGCAGTTGGATACATTTAATGAGTTACCTGTGTCTCTGGTTTTGTTCTCACTCATCTGCATTGACATTGTGGAAAGAATCCGTCACTGCAGGCTTACTGGCCATGGTAAAAGCTGCACATATGTTTCATTTGCATTAATAAAACTGTGTAGTAATACATAAACATAACAGTTCTTTTTTTTTAAACAGAATACAAATGACAGGATTTATGTTTATTCTAAAATACACTTCCCAACCACACTATTAAAACATCTAGTGAGGGGGCAGTCCTGTGGGTAGAAATGCTATGTTGTATTTTTGTTTATGCATTTTCTCCCATTTTTCTCCCGACTTTTTAGCGCGTCCAATTGCCCAATTGCGTCATGCTTCCCTACTCTGATTGAGGAGAACAAAGCTAACCCATGCCCCGTCCGACACGTGGGCAGCAGCCGTATGCACTCGTCAAAGTGTCACCTACACTTTGACGAGTGCAGTGTGGATCAGCACTGTGTACGGAGAGACACACCCTGACAGCACTCTTTTCCCGTCTCTGTGCAGGCGTCATCAATCAGCCAGCAGAGGTCGTAATTGCATTAGTTATGAGAGAGTCCCTATCCTGCTTTAATATCCCACCCCTATCTGAACAACAGGCCAATCGTTGTTCATGTGGCTGCCTAGCCCGGCCGACCGGCAGGCATAGCTGAGACTCGATGCAGTGTATTCCAGATCCCAGCTCTGGTGTTCCAGCGTGTGTTTTTACCACTGCACCACCTGAACGGCTAGAAATGCTATGTTAACAGAAAGAGTTAAGAAGAGAATAGCCAGAAAGGTTCAAGAGGACAATGAGACAATGGTTACTCACATGAACATTCTTTACATCTGTGGTAAGTAAAAAAGCATCTTAGAGCACATGACACATCAAACATTGATGGATTGACAACAACAGCATACAACCAATTAGTGTTTCACTACTATCTGCTAAAAACTGAGAGTGGGTACAGGCGTACCAAAACTGGATGTTTAAAGAAAAAAACTTGTTTTTGATATGATGCAGATAATAGTGTTAAAATTCAAACATCATGTTCTTGGCTAACAGGAGTGGAAGGTTTTGATGTGTGTACTTCTGTTTATCACTGTTGTAAGGAGCTTTTTTCTGTCCCAGAAAACTGCTGCCAACTGTACATTTCTTTTTTTTCAGACTATTCTTTTGTGCATGAAAATTCCACAAGGTCAGCAGTTTTGAAGTTGTTAGAGCAGTCTGTCTAGCAAAAACAGTAATGCACTGAATAGAACTGAAGCTCTTGACCTGTACCTATACACCGATCAGCCATAACATTAAAACCGCTTTCTTGTTTTTACACTCACTGTCCATTTTATTAGCTCCACTTACCATATAGAAGCACATTGTAGTTCCACAATTACTAACTGTAGTCCATCTGTTTTTTCACTTTCATGCTGTTCTTCAATGGTCAGGACTCTCCCAGGACCACCACAAAACAGGTATTATTTCGGTGGTGGATCATTCTCAGCACTGCAGTGACACTGACATGGTGGTGGTGTGTTAGTGTGTGTTGTGCTGGTATGAGTGGATCAGACACAGCAATGCTGATGGAGTTTTTAAACACCACACTGTCACTGCTGGACTGAGAATAGTCCACCAACCAAAAATATCCAGCCAACAGCACCCCATGGGCAGCATCCTGTGACTACTAATAAAGGTCTAGAAAATGACTAACTAAAACAGCAGCAATAGATGAGTGATCGTCTCTGACTTTAACTCTACAAGGTGGATCAGCTAGGTAGGAGTGTCTAATAGAGTGGACAGTGAGTGGACACGGTATTTAAAAACTCCAGCAGCGCTGCTGTGTCTGATCCACTAATGCTAAAACAACACACACTAACACCCACCACAATGTCATTGTCACTGCAGTGCTGAGAATGATCCACCACCTAAATAATACCTGCTCTCTGGGGGTCCTGACCATTGAAGAACAGGGTGAAAGCAGGCTAAAAAAGTATGTAGAGAAACATATGGACTACAGTCAGTAATTGTAGAACTACAATGTGCTTCTATGTGGTAAGTGGATTTGATAAAATGGTCAGTGAGTGTGGTTTTAATGTTATGTCTGATCGGTGTATATTTGAACAACCAATCCTTTGCCTAATCTTGAGGGTACCACAGGCTGAACTTGCTGAAATATATGTATATACAAATCTAAAGCAAAATCCTGCAATAATGTTTTTGTTTGTATGTTTGTTTAGCTAACATACTGCATCGAGATGCAGAAATTCCAACCTTAAACCATGTTGAGACAGTAACACCAATCGTCCATACCATCACTGGGCCATCTCCTGCAGCCATCCATACCATCACTAGGCCATCTCCTGCAGCCACCAATCCCAGCACAACACCTCAGAATGGCACAGGAACAGCTAATGGAAATGCTGCAGTTACAGGATTATCAAGCAATGGGGTGGTTCCTGGGTTGGCTGCCAGTGGGTTCATACCAGGAATGCCAAACACCACAACCACAGTCCCAGTGTTGCCCAATAATGGAGCAGTGCCTGTAATGTCAGTCAATGGTCAGGGCCAGCCTATTACTGTTTCCGGGATTTGTCCACACAC
Source organism: Trichomycterus rosablanca (assembly GCF_030014385.1). Taxonomy (NCBI): domain Eukaryota; kingdom Metazoa; phylum Chordata; class Actinopteri; order Siluriformes; family Trichomycteridae; genus Trichomycterus; species Trichomycterus rosablanca. Next base: position 23,368,362 of record NC_085991.1, on the reverse strand, counting down.
TGGTTTACCATTAAGACACTTTCAGTTTGCCCCTGCATACACAGGGCCTCTTCGGTTCTTGCTAGCAAGTGATTCACGGGCAGAAGCCTTTGCTGAAAGCTTCCTGTTCTGGTTGGACACTGTTGAAATGGTGAGAGTTGTAAGTAACAATGCAGTCTACTTTTCAGGATGGGCTTTACCCATCTATCTATTTAGCTTTATTTCAATGCTGAGATTGGCTCTCATGCCATACAGCCAACTCCTCTCTCCACTGGGTGTGGCTCTACAAGACCTCCCATTTTTATTTCTTAGGGTGGCGCTCCTAGCCATTTTTGGCTTTGTTACACCGGTCCTCTTTGTGCTTAAGAATCTGTTTGTATGCTTGGCCTACATTTACTTTAATTTTATGACAAAGCTTAAGGTTTTCAACACTGAGAGAATGTTCTGATTGGCCATCTAATAGTTTGTTTTGCTTATAAATTATTTGCATTCATCACCAGTCTATTTTTACAGTGGGCTTTAGTTATAGGCTACTGCCATTATTTTTTCAACTGTTCATGGTTTCGCCTGTGATGCAAGTGGGAAATACTCTTAAAATCAGTCTGATTATATACAGTATATATTGTATATACACACACACACTGATCAGCCATAACATTAAAACCACCTCCTTGTTTCTACACACATTTTATCAGCTCCACTTACCATATACAGTGTATCACAAAAGTGAGTACACCCCTCACATTTCTGCAAATATTTCATTATATCTTTTCATGGGACAACACTATAGAAATAAAACTTGGATATAACTTAGAGTAGTCAGTGTACAGCTTGTATAGCAGTGTAGATTTACTGTCTTCTGAAAATAACTCAACACACAGCCATTAATGTCTAAATAGCTGGCAACATAAGTCAGTACACCCCACAGTGAACATGTCCAAATTGTGCCCAAAGTGTCAATATTTTGTGTGACCACCATTATTATCCAGCACTGCCTTAACCCTCCTGGGCATGGAATTCACCAGAGCTGCACAGGTTGCTACTGGAATCCTCTTCCACTCCTCCATGATGACATCACGGAGCTGGTGGATGTTAGACACCTTGAACTCCTCCACCTTCCACTTGAGGATGCGCCACAGGTGCTCAATTGGGTTTAGTCCATCACCTTTACCTTCAGCTTCCTCAGCAAGGCAGTTGTCATCTTGGAGGTTGTGTTTGGGGTCGTTATCCTGTTGGAAAACTGCCATGAGGCCCAGTTTTCGAGGGGAGGGGATCATGCTCTGTTTCAGAATGTCACAGTACATGTTGGAATTCATGTTTACCTCAATGAACTGCAGCTCCCCAGTGCCAGCAACACTCATGCAGCCCAAGACCATGATGCTACCACCACCATGCTTGACTGTAGGCAAGATACAGTTGTCTTGGTACTTCTCACCAGGGCGCCGCCACACATGCTGGACACCATCTGAGCCAAACAAGTTTATCTTGGTCTCGTCAGACCACAGGGCATTCCAGTAATCCATGTTCTTGGACTGCTTGTCTTCAGCAAACTGTTTGCGGGCTTTCTTGTGCGTCAGCTTCCTTCTGGGATGACGACCATGCAGACTGAGTTGATGCAGTGTGCGGCGTATGGTCTGAGCACTGACAGGCTGACCTCCCACGTCTTCAACCTCTGCAGCAATGCTGGCAGCACTCATGTGTCTATTTTTTAAAGCCAACCTCTGGATATGACACCGAACACGTGGACTCAACTTCTTTGGTCGACCCTGGCGACGCCTGTTCCGAGTGGAACCTGTCCTGGAAAACCGCTGTATGACCTTGGCCACCGTGCTGTAGCTCAGTTTCAGGGTGTTAGCAATCTTCTTATAGCTCAGGCCATCTTTGTGGAGAGCAACAATTCTATTTCTCACATCCTCAGAGAGTTCTTTGCCATGAGGTGCCATGTTGAATATCCAGTGGCCAGTATGAGAGAATTGTACCCAAAACACCAAATTTAACAGCCCTGCTCCCCATTTACACCTGGGACCTTGACACATGACACCAGGGAGGGACAACGACACATTTGGGCACAATTTGGACATGTTCACTGTGGGGTGTACTCACTTATGTTGCCAGCTATTTAGACATTAATGGCTGTGTGTTGAGTTATTTTCAGAAGACAGTAAATCTACACTGCTATACAAGCTGTACACTGACTACTCTAAGTTATATCCAAGTTTCATGTCTATAGTGTTGTCCCATGAAAAGATATAATGAAATATTTGCTGAAATGTGAGGGGTGTACTTACTTTTGTGATACACTGTAAGAGCACTTTGTAGTTCTACAATTACTGACTGTAGTTTATCTATTTCTCTACTGTGTGGGAAATTTTAATACATTTTAAGTAAGGTAGAAGTTTTAATACATTGATACATTTCTCTATATTCTTTAACATTTTGGTGCAAGTCGTCTGAGGTCAAAAAGTTAATTATTCTGTATGTCTGTAAGTTCTGTTATTTTTGGAGACTAGCTCTGCTGTTGAGACAAGTTCTGCTTTTGAAACCAGACAGTATTTCCTGTTTTTATGACAATGTAAAGAGTTTCTTCTGTTTCAACTCCTTATAAATAACAACTTAAGTTAGCTTTGAAATCTGCCCAGAGATAGAATGTTCTAGAAATCGCCATATAAGGTAACGACTAAGGCTTTGGCCAACACCCTAAAGTGGGTATAAGTAATGTGATTTCTCTTTGTCTCATTGCACATTTTCTGATGGACTGCAGGTTGACTGTAGATGAGATGTGTCCTATTGCAATAGATCTTGCGCAATAAACCTTTTGCATTAATCCTGGGTGGTCCTGATTTTATTCTGAGTCTTTTATACTAGGTCTCATGTTTTTCTACGACACTACATACTTTTCAACCTCCTTTCACCCTGTTCTTCAATGGTCAGGACCCCCACAGGACCACAATAGAGCAGATATTATTTAGGTGGTGGATGATTCTCAGCACTGCAGTGACACTGACATGGTGGTGGTGTGTTAATGTGTGTTGTGCTGGTATGAGTGCAGTGCTGCTGGAGTTTTTAAATATCATGTCCACTCACTGTCCACTCTATTAGACACTTCTACTTAGTTGGTCCACCTTGTAGATGTAAAGTCAGAGACGATCACTCAATGGGGTGAATGCTGATGTTTGAGTTGGTCATCTTCTAGACCTTCATCATTGGTTACAGGACGCTGCCCACGTGGCGCTGTTGGCTGGATATTTTTGGTTGGTGGACTATTCTCAGTCCAGCAGTGACAGTGAGGTGTTTAAAAACTCCAGCAGCATTGCTGTGTCTTATCCACTAAAACCAGCACAACACACACTAACACCACCACCACCATGTCAGTGTCACTGCAGTGCTGAGAATCATCCACCACCCAAATAATACCTACTCTGTTGTGGTCCTGACCATTGAAGAACAGTGTGAAAGGAGGTTGAAAAGTATGTAGATAAACAGATGGACTACAGTCAGTAATTGTAGAACTACAAAGTGCTTTTATATGGTAAGTGCAGCTGATAAAATGGACAGTGAGTGTAGAAACAAGGAGATGGTTTTAATGTTATGGCTGATCTGTATATATATATATATACAGTGTATCACAAAAGTGAGTACACCCCTCACATTTCTGCAGATATTTAAGTATATCTTTTCATGGGACAACACTGACAAAATGACACTTTGACACAATGAAAAGTAGTCTGTGTGCAGCTTATATAACAGTGTAAATTTATTCTTCCCTCAAAATAACTCAATATACAGCCATTAATGTCTAAACCACCGGCAACAAAAGTGAGTACACCCCTAAGAGAATACACCCCTAAATGTCCAAATTGAGCACTGCTTGTCATTTTCCCTCCAAAATGTCATGTGATTTGTTAGTGTTACTAGGTCTCAGGTGTGCATAGGGAGCAGTTGTGTTCAATTTAGTAGTACAGCTCTCACACTCTCTCATACTGGTCACTGAAAGTTCCAACATGGCACCTCATGGCAAAGAACTCTCTGAGGATCTTAAAAGACGAATTGTTGCGCTACATGAAGATGGCCAAGGCTACAAGAAGATTGCCAACACCCTAAAACTGAGCTGCAGCACAGTGGCCAAGATCATCCAGCGTTTTAAAAGAGCAGGGTCCACTCAGAACAGACCTCGCGTCGGTCGCCCAAAGAAGCTGAGTGCACGTGCTCAGCGTCACATCCAACTGCTGTCTTTGAAAGATAGGCGCAGGAGTGCTGTCAGCATTGCTGCAGAGATTGAAAAGGTGGGGGGTCAGCCTGTCAGTGCTCAGACCATACGCAGCACACTACATCAAATTGGTCTGCATGGCTGTCACCCCAGAAGGAAGCCTCTTCTGAAGTCTCTACACAAGAAAGCCTGCAAACAGTTTGCTGAAGACATGGCAACAAAGGACATGGATTACTGGAACCATGTCCTATGGTCTGATGAGACCAAGATTAATTAGTTTGGTTCAGATGGTCTCAAGCATGTGTGGCGGCAATCAGGTGAGGAGTACAAAGATAAGTGTGTCATGCCTACAGTCAAGCATGGTGGTGGGAATGCCATGGTCTGGGGCTGCATGAGTGCAGCAGGTGTTGGGGAGTTACATTTCATTGAGGGACACATGAACTCCAATATGTACTGTGAAATACTGAAGCAGAGCATGATCCCCTCCCTCCGGAAACTGGGTCGCAGGGCAGTGTTCCAGCATGATAATGACCCCAAACACACCTCTAAGACGACCACTGCTTTATTGAAGAGGCTGAGGGTAAAGGTGATGGACTGGCCAAGCATGTCTCCAGACCTAAACCCAATAGAACATCTTTGGGGCATCCTCAAGCGGAAGGTGGAGGAGCGCAAAGTCTCGAATATCCGCCAGCTCCGTGATGTCGTCATGGAGGAGTGGAAAAGCATTCCAGTGGCAACCTGTGAAGCTCTGGTAAACTCCATGCCCAGGAGAGTTAAGGCAGTTCTGGGAAATAATGGTGGCCACACAAAATATTGACACTTCAGGAACTTTCACTAAGGGGTGTACTCACTTTTGTTGCCGGTGGTTTAGACATTAATGGCTGTATATTGAGTTATTTTGAGGGAAGAATAAATTTACACTGTTATATAAGCTGCACACAGACTACTTTTCATTGTGTCAAAGTGTCATTTTGTCAGTGTTGTCCCATGAAAAGATATACTTAAATATCTGCAGAAATGTGAGGGGTGTCCTCACTTTTGTGATACACTGTATACTGTATATAGATTACAGCAGACAATTATTCTGCTTCAAAATAATGAGACTTTTTTTGCCTAATTGTACTTAAGCCTATTAAATGACAAAGATCAAGGGGAAAAACTAAATTAGATACACCACTGCTGTATTAAAGTTTGATTTATATATATATATATATATATATATATATATATATATATATACAGTCACAGTGCACTTTATTAGGAACACCAGTCTTGAATGTAGATTAATTGGTCAATTTATGAGTAACTACCCTATAGATGCAATGTATGTGTATATACAATTACTGACTGTAGTCTATCTGTTGCTCTGTAAACTTTGTCACCCGTCTTTCAGTGGCGCTGGAAGGGGGCAGTTCCCTTATTTACCACAGCCCAGAGACAATCCCCCTTTCCCCTATAAGGCTGCATATAGAGCAGAAGAGAGCTGTTGTGTTCCAAATACCATCCTATATTCTTAGATTTTAACCCATGGGAAGGCCCCTTTTTGAGAATATTGTATAGAATTTTGTGTGCATATTGTTTTGTGTGCATATTATTGTATTTGTTCTATAAAACAATTCTCACTCTTTAATGGTTTGTGGATTTTGATTTATTGATGACAGTTTGTTCAATCTCTCCTTTATTGCAGCCCTTATTATCATAATACTAAACAGTCTGTATATTCTATTCCTAAATCTGTTGAATATCTCTAATTTATTTAATATATTTATTTATATAAAAGGAAGTGATTGGCCCATCAAAGACATTCACACTTCAAATAAACCAGAATTATTACCATCCATAAAATTATTTTGCAACCCTGTATACATTAATATATTTTAATAACCTTTCAAATCTGAATATTGTTGAATAGGTGTGGAGGTGACAGCTGGAAAACCACCAAACTGTGCTGGATACTAATCCTCCAGATCCAGGGTTGTGTGCACCTGAATGAAAAAATAAATAAATAAATTATTTTTTAACTACTAATTGTAAGTGTATGCTGAGAAATAATTGACAAATAACATGTGATAAACCTGAGCAGACAAGCAGGTGTAGAAACCAATTGCAAAACATTCTATTAAGATAATAGAAACATAAAATATTAAAGTCATAAAGGCAATTTACAAAGTATACAAAATCTGCCTATATATGCTACTAAACAAATTATACTACAGCAATGTTTCGACAGTACCAATTAGCTGATAAGCTAACAAGTGTGAATAGTTCTACACCAAACATATTTACCATACAGTATTGTGGGGACAGTGACATCTGGTGGTAAAACTCTGAACAATTTTTTTTTTTTTGCCAGTGAATTGTCAAATTAAACCAGACATTGGACTGTTAGCACTGTAATTACTGTATGTCTTCATAATGTTAGTGTATGATGTAAAGAAATGTTTTCTATTATCTGAGTTCATGCTAAAATAAAACAAAAGCATTGTGTAAATGTATTTGTCATGTGAAATTGCACTTTTGCTTAAATCACAATGCATATTCAGAATTCTGTATTTACAGATTAAACCTGCTTAGTTGTTTAGTTAATTATTGTAGATAATAAATGTGTGGTCGACTTCTTAAAGCAGTAAAGAGCTACATTTTACCAAACAGTAAACTATGAGTGTTCTAGAGCTTAGTCCTAAACTCTTTTGTCTAGATCATTTCTTTGTCCCCGGTCTAGACACGATAATGATCTATTTTAGTCCCAGTACAAAACTGCAATGTACACATGACTGTGCAAAACTGATTAATTTATTTGGTTTAATTTACTGTGCTATTTACTAGTGCTAGACTTTACCAAATCTAAAGTATAAAATATTTGTCATGAAGAAAGGTTTTAAATAAAGACTAAATACTAACAATAAAGAATTGTGAGGGTGACATAAAGGTACAACAGATAGTGAGGGTCCTCGGTGAAAAAAAGACTAGTACTATTACCAAAAGTAAAAGAAAACAATTCTTAACTATTATTCTTTATTATTAATGAACTTTTAACTGACTGTTTCAGCTGATTCTGTGGACCACTGTACATGATGGCAGGAATGAACAAGCTTTTTATTAATTAATTCATGAAACAATAAACAGATTTCCTAAAAAGTCTTCTCAGATTGTTTTTTTTTTATTTTGGCACCATCCAAGTTTAAATTAGGATGTAAGACACGAATACACTAAACAAGCTAAAAAACATTCTTCATTCTTGGCATTTAAAACTTTTTTTTATTACATCATTTTACTAAGAAAAGAGATTATTAAAAACTCTTTTAGTAAAGCACTTTTCCAGACTTTTCAAGGTTTTTTTTCCCGATTCTGATAGATTTAGGCTTCTTTTTTCTTTAGGAGAACAGAAAAAATGCAAACTCAGATGAATTTGTTTTTGACGGCCTATTTCCTCCTCACTGGCACAGCCAATGCACATGTGAATGTGTGCTCGGGAAAGAGGATGCTGACAGTTCACTTTTTAAACACTGAGGACTTAGTCTTGGTGGTCAAAGCATTCATTTCACTTCCTTATTATTTCCAGGAATTTACTGCATACGTCTATATTGTGACATTCAATTTCTGTAATACTGAAAGGACTGTTTGCTGTAATAAGTGCATTCCAACAGATGTACAAATCCCCCTTTCCGGAAAGTGCAGGAACATTTTGTAAAACATAATAAAAAGAATAATGTTTGATTTTTAACTCTCTTGAAAATGTTGTTTCCAGAAATGTTGGGGCATTCTGTAAAATGAAATATAATAAGAATTATTTTAAACATTAATTCAAGTGACAAAAATACAAAGAAATGACTTTTCACTAACCAACCTAATTGTACTCTGTTCATACAAATACATTAATTATTTGATGCCTGCAACAAAAAGTTGGTAATGGGCCAAAAATGTGGCATATTTAAAACATTCCACAATAAACAGCTGTGTTGCTAACAGATTGTGTCATGATTGGGTATACAAATCATGATTGATTGTAAAAGTCGGATACACTAAAGGCTCCGTCTTTGTCATTAAAGATGGATCATGGCTCACCATGCAAATAATTTAGGTTTTACACAATTAGACATATATAATACTGTAAAAATATTCAGTTTTGAATATTCAATTTTGTATTCAAATGTAGTCCTAACACCACTTCAGGCTTGAAACCATTGTTTGCATGTATGTGCACTGTATGTAGGAAAAGCAATCTGAAACTCTACATGTTCTCTCAGATGGACTGAAAGTGGAAACATGTTCTGTGGTCAGATGGGTTCATGTTTCAGCTTGTTTTTAGGAAAAAATTCTCTGTGGCTTCATTTTGTTGCTAAAACAATGTGGCTTAGTTGAAACAGGGTGCGTGTGCTTGGCTGACCTGCCTGCATTGATCTTGTACCAAGCATAAATCAGCAAAAATATCACTTTTAAAACTACAATACTAATGGTCAGCTAATCAGTTCTACCTGATTACTATTAAAAGTGTATTTAATAGGAAATGTTTTAGACTTTTTGTACTTTTAATCAATTAAATAAAGGATTAAGAAGATTAAAAAGAGAAGATGTAAAGTCTGCATACACACACACACACACACACACACACACACACAATATGGACAAAAGTATTGGGGCATGTCTTGTAATTAATGAATTCATGTGTTTCAGCCACAACAGTTGCTAACAGCTGTAATAAATCAGTTATACGAAGGAAATTATACGCTTCCAACTCATCAGCAACAGTTTGCTGAAAGGTACTTTCCTGTTTCAGCATGACTGTGCCCCTGTGTACAAAGCAAAGTTTACACTTACATGTTTATACAGACACTTTCAGGACATTATTAAAGACATTTTAAACAAGTCAAAGTGTAATAAATGATAGATGCTACTGGAACTCAAGGTGGACTTTGCCTAGAAAGGCTGTGCAAAAAAAAGAAAATAATATACTGTTAAGTATGCTAAATATGTTTAAGAAAAAAGTTGGTACAAATAAATAAACAAATAAATAAAATTGTAGTGTAATCATTATTGTGGACACAAAAGCAGTACCCACGAACGGCTTCAAGGAGTCTGTCAACAAAAATCATGTTCCCTAAAATTATTAAAAGGGACTTGCATATTTCTCCCTCTACTGTGCATAATATCATTAAGGAATATTGATTAATTTCAGTGCATTAGGGCATTGAAACGTGTATCGTTGTCAGAATCAGTATTTCAGATCTTTTTTGGAAGAAATGGATACCATGTGCTCTGGACCACAGACAAAAAGGACCACCCAGAAGTCCAAAAGCCAGAATACATATGCTGCCTTCAAGATGACATTTTGTTCCAGGACGTCCATGCATTTTTTAACAAGACGATGCAAAACCATGTGCTACAAAGATTACAAAAGCATGGCTGAAGAAGAACTGTTGCACACCTTAAGACATACGACAAAATAACACCTATAATACTTCATCGCTTGGTATCCTCAGTGCCAATTTTTTTTGGAATGTGTTGCAGGCTTAAAATGCAGAAATGAAATATCTTGGGTTCATACTGTCTGCAATAAAGTGCCAGCATAAAAAGATTGTGCCAGAATCAAGCGCATTCAAAAACCCAGCCATGTCAGGTATCTGTGCCTCCATGCCTCTTCTGGTTCTGTAACCCTGCCAATCTCCATTGTAGGTGGAACAGTTAAAAGAAGACACACTTAGATTCCCTGCTTTTTATTTTCTAATCTTATCAGGTATTACAGGAGAAGACACAGTGCGATTATGCTGATGGAGAGGTTACACAAACTGCACAAAGGGTTTTTATTTTTTACATAAACACATTTTTTTCTTCTGGCTGCCTTCATCAAAACATCTATGCTGGTTTTCTTTAGTGTCCCTTTTAAAAAGAATAATAACAGTAATTTATCCAGTGTACCCGATTTCCTGTTCCAGGCATATGACGTATTCTAGCAGTGGTTGAGCGGTCTTATGATTTTCAAAGGAATTCCCAGTTCACACTGGTATTTCAGGGACAGGATGCCTGTTTTTTCATGAATGTTTGGATCTGTAGTTTTAGTACACACATGCACACACATTTTTCTCCCGCCTCTTGCAGTTTAGAATGACATGTAATAGGACACATTTAATTAATCTGATTCTATTCTTACTCATTTAAATAGACATGACCTGGGTTCGATCCCCAGGTGGGGCGGTCTGGGTCCTTGCTCTGTTCTCGCTATAACCTTGTAAACTGATGAGTCTTGTGTAACGAGTAACTACCATGTCTGTCATGAATGTAACCAAAGAGTGTAAAACATGACATTAAAATCCAAATAAACAAACAAACAAGTAAATGAACATGAAATGACTGGTCATAGCAGACTTAACAGTTAGGTTAAAAACAATTTGTCCACATTTGTGGAATGCCATACTGCTGTTGAGTTCTGTCCACTTTTATTACATAATATGCAATAATTTAACCCAAGCATGGATGTGGTAGTATTATACTTTGGGGTTGTCTTTCTGTCAGTGAAACTAGAGCATTGCAGAAAAAGTATGGAAATTAAAAACAAAACACTTTCAAAGGAGGTTAATGTTTAAATGCAGTTAAATGTTCCAGAAATTGTTCTAAAATGGCATGATCAGTTTTAGAAAAGGCTTTTGAAATCTGCTTTTAAACATTTTGAACTTAACCATATCAAGAGTATGTGGACTGTACTGAAAAGTCAAGTCTGTGCCAGTGATTTTTAGTGAGGAAATTCCGATCAACTGTACCATTTGATTTTACTTTACCAATTCCACCAGGTAAGTATTAGAATTGTGCCAAAAACATGTAAATGGTTTGGTGGCTAATAACAAATAAGAAACATATAGAATCATAGAGACATTACATAGAAATGTACACCGATCAGCCATAACATTAAAACATAGAAGCACTTTGTAGTTCTACAATTACTGACTGTAGTCAATCTGTTTCTTTACATACCTTTTTAGCCTGCTTTCACCCTGTTCTTTAATGGTCAGAACCCCCACAGGACCACCACAGAGTAGGTATTATTTAGGTGGTGGATCATTCTCAGCACTGCAGTGACAATAACATGGTGGTGTGTGTTGTGGATCAGGCACAGCAGCGCTGCTGGAGTTTTTAAATACTGTGTCCACTCACTATCCATTCTATTAGACATGTAGACATGTAGTTGCTTCACCTTGTAGATGTAAAGTCAGAGACAATCGCTCATCTATTGCTGCTGTTTGAGTTGGTCATCTTCTAGACCTTCATCAGTGGTCACAGGATGCTGCCAACGGGGCACTGTTGGCTGGATATTTTTTTTGGTTGGTGGACTATTCTCAGTCCAGCAGTGACAATGAGGTGTTTCGAAACTCCATCAGCACTGCTGTGTCTTATCCACTCATACCAGCACAACACACACTAACACACCATCACCATATCAGTGTAACTGCAGTGCTGAGAATGATCCACCTCCCAAATAATAAACCACCCTTAAAAGTCACTCAAACTCAAAGGATCAATGAAAGCAAGCCTTCCAAAAACCCTTTCCTGTATAACAAGACTTATTCAGATTTAAAAGGGGTTAAATGTACAGCTCTTGAATAAAATCTGGTTAAAATGAACAGATATAAATGCATATATCTATAGTTAAGCCTACAAGGCGCAAAAAGTGTTACAGCAGCACAAGTCGGGTAAAACAATTTTTTTCCGAGTTATCTACTTTAGTCGTTACTGCAAAAGTGGTCTGTTTTTATTGATCTAGCTTTTCATTTTAATCACATGTGCAAACCTCAACTTTTTCTTGGACTGGGGAAGGAAACAGGATTTCCCTGCTTTGTGCTTCAGTGTTTGAAACAAATTTCCTTCTTGCTGAGCTGCAGGTCCTCCAGAGTTCCTATTGCCTGTTTCATTTACTTTATCAGCATTTTCATCCATCCATCCATCCATCCATCCATCCATTAGCTTTGTCTTGGTTTCGACCATTAAATCTTTGTTTTGTCTTGTATTTGTTTGGTATGAGGCATTTTTGGTCAATAAAAGGCTTGGTTTTGTCTTGGTGTTAACCTCTAAAGTTAGTTGTTCTAGTTTTAACCAAACCATTGGTCTGGTCTCAAATGGAATGGTATTTTTTTGCTATTTCATCACATTTTTATTTTCCTTATTCCCTGATTGTAAGTTCCTATGCTGTCCTGACCAAGAAGAGCTAGGTCATCATGCCCCCCTTGCATTCTACTAGATCATATCTTATCATATCAAATGTGTCTTTATCATTGAATTTTAGTTTAACAATATTTTACAGGAAAATAAAAGGTGGGAAATTTTTTCAATCAAGATTTTTAGATCTAAGATCTAAAAATAACTGTATTTCTTTCCCATTCATTTACTCCTTACATTCACCATATACACCAATCAGCCATAACATTAAAACCACCTCCTTGTTTACACACTCACTGTCCATTTTATCAGCTCCAATTACAGTGGGGCCAAAAAGTATTTAGTCAGCCACTGATTGTGCAAATTCTCCTACTTAGAAAGATGAGAGAGGTCTGTAATTTTCATCATAGGTACACTTCAACCATGAGAGACAAAATGAGAAAAAAAAAATCCAGGAAATCACATTGTAGGATTTTTAAAGAATTTATTTGTAAATTATGGTGGAAAATAAGTATTTGGTCACCCACAAACAAGAAAGATTTCTGGCTCTCACAGACTTATAACTTCTTCTTTAAGAAGCTCTTCTGTCCTCCACTCGTTACCTGTATTAATGGCACCTGTTTGACCTCGTTATCTGTATAAAAGACACCTGTCCACAGCCTCAAACAGTCAGACTCCAAACTCAACCATTGCCAAAACCAAAGAGCTGTCGAAGGACACCAGGAAGAAAATTGTAGACCTGCACCAGGCTGGGTCTGAGTGAATCTACAATAACAAGCAGGTTGGTGTGAATAAATCAACTGTGGGAGCAATTGTAAAAAAATGGAAGACATACAAGACCATTGATAATCTCCCTCGATCTGGGGCCCCACGCAAGATCTCATCCCGTGGGGTCAAAATGATCGTGAGAACGGTAAGCAAAAATCCCAGAACTACACAGAGGGACCTGATGAATGACCTGCAGAGAGCTGGGACCAAAGTAACAAAGGCTACCATTAGTAACACACTACGCCGAGAGGGACTCAAATCCTGCAGTGCCAGGCGTGTCCCCCTGCTTAAGCCAGTACATGTCCAGGCCCGTCTGAAGTTTGCCAGAGAGCATATGGATGATCCAGAAGAGGATTGGGAGAATATCATGTGGTCAGATGAAACCAAAATGGAACTTTTTGGTAAAAACTCAACTCGTCGTGTTTGGAGGAAGAAGAATGCTGAGTTGCATCCCAAGAACACCATACCTACTGTGAAGCATGGGGGTGGAAACATGTTTTTCTGCAAAGGGGACAGGACGAACTGATCCGTGTTAAGAGAAGAATGAACGGGGCCATGTATCGTGAGATTTTAAGCCAAAATCTCCTTCCATCACTGAGAGCATTGAAGGGCAATGAAGGAGTGGCTCCGTAAAAAGCATTTCAAGGTCCTGGAGTGGCCTAGCCAGTCTCCAGACCTCAACCCCATAGAAAATTTGTGGAGGGAGTTGAAAGTCTGTGTTGCCCAGCGATAGCCCCAAAACATCACTGCTTTAGAGGAGATCTGCATGGAGGAATGGGCCAAAATACCAGCTACAGTGTGTGCAAACCTGGTGAAGACTTACAGGAAACGTGTGACCTCTGTCATTGCCAACAAAGGTTATGTTACAAAGTATTGAGTTGAACTTTTGTTATTGACCAAATACTTATTTTCCACCATAATTTACAAATGAATTCTTTAAAAATCCTACAATGTGATTTCCTGGATTTCTTTTTCTCATTTTGTCTCTCATAGTTGAAGTGTACCTATGATGAAAATTACAGACCTCTCTCATCTTTCTAAGTAGGAGAACTTGCACAATCAGTGGCTGACTAAATACTTTTTGGCCCCACTGTACCATATAGAAGCACTTTGTAGTTCTACAATTACTGACTGTAGTCCATCTGTTTCTCTGCATGCTTTGTTAGCCCCCTTTCATGCTGTTCTTCAATGGTCAGGACTCTCTCAGGACCACCACAGAGTAGGTATTATTTGGGTTGTGGGTCATTCTCAGCATTACAGTGACACTGACATGGTGGTGGTGTGTTAGTGTGTGTTGTGCTGGTATGAGTGGATAAGACACAGCAATGCTGATGGAGTTTTAAACACCTCACTGTCACTACTGGACTAAGAATAGTCAACCAACCAAAAACATCCAGCCAACAGCACCCTGTGTGCAGCATCCTGTGACCACTGATGAAGGTATAGAAGATGACCAACTCAAATAGCAGCAATAGATGAGCGACTGTCTCTGACTTTACATCTACAAGGTGGACCAACCAGGTAGGAGTGTCTAATAGAGTGGACACGGTATTTAAAAACTCCAGCAGCACTGCTTTGTATGATCCACATATACCAGCACAACATACACTAACCCACCACCACCATGTCATTGTCACTGCAGTGCTGAGAATGATCCACCACCTAAATAATACCTACTATGTGGTGGTCCTGTGGGGGTCCTGACCATTGAAGAACAGGGTAAAAGCAAGCTAAAAAAGTATGTAGAGAAACAAATGGACTACAGTCAGTAATTGTAGAACTTCAACGTGCTTCTGTATGGTAAGTGGAGCTGATAAAATGAACAGTAAGTGTAGAAACAAGGAGGTGGTTTTAATGTCATTGCTGATCAGTGTATAATATTCTATATTTAATATAATGTATTAATATAATAAATCATGTCTAATCACATGAATTAATTCAGTCAGACATAACAGGGCCACAAACATAATTCACCAGTCCATCTCGGGGCATGTTTTTGGCAGCTGGAGCACCCAGAAAAACTCACAGGGAGCAAAGGTCATAATGTGGTTCATTATTTAACCCAATGTAATATAAATGTACATATCATTTAATCATGGAACATAAATAATAAATAAATAAAAATATTTCTGTATATGTGCATTGGCACTCAAGAGGATAGGTGAGTAAGTGAATAAGTAAAAAAGTAAAAGAATGAGTGAGTGAGTGAGTGAGTGAAAGAGATAGAGAGATCCTTTCTGTGTTAAGGAAACACATTGTTCCTGTCCTTAACTCCCACCCCAAAACAATTTACACTCAAACTTTAAAACCTGTGTGTTGGGGGTGTGTTAGTCTCACACTTTGTTAGTTTCACTCTGTTCACTTGAGCAGAAATCCATTCACAATAATACATAAAAAACAGTTCTTTCTGGATTATTCTTCCCAAATTATGCGCTAAAGGACAAATATGAAGAGGCTCAACTTTTTTCTGTTTGTGATGCTGTTCATCTGCATGGCTTCACACCGCACTGTGCAGCTTGGTATGTAGATGTTGTATGTACATATTGTATATGTAAAATTTTGTCTAGTCTAGTAGTTTCGTAGTCTAGAAACTAAGTTTTAAAGGTAAATGATAAATAGATTCCCAGTGTGATATACAGTGCACCAAACCTGCTAACAGTTTATAGTTTATGTAAAATGTTTGGAATTTTAATGATGATTTTAATAATGCAAGTGTTCATTTTTGTGACTGATGGTAAAAGTAAAAAAGTACTTTTACCTTGGGCACCATATTCCAGTTGGTCAGACAGCATCCCAAAAAACACCAAAACCAGATCTGGCATGAATTGAAAGCTGCTGAAACATGGGTGATGCTTATTACAGTCAAGCAAGCTTTACATCTGCATTCGATTAGTGGTTGCCATGCAAGAAATAAAACACAGAAAATAAAGAAATCAACAAAATTCATGACATACATGTCATTTCAGTGTACATAAATGCTTGACTTTAATTGTAATTTGGCATTAGTATAATTCCAACTACAGACAATAGTTTGATTATACATTATTTGCAATATAAACCATATTTGAGGCTGTACATGTATAGGCATTTGGAAATCTCTCTAAATGGTATTATGTAGATTGTACTACTTCTTTATTTTTTAAGAAAAAAAGTTTCACGCTGCAGCATTAAACATTTCTCCTTGCTTTATTTAGACAGCAGTTCCTTCCTCATCTATAACGAGGCTCACAACAAGTGCTTAAAGGTGGTGGATCCGAACATGGTCCATGCTGCAAGCTGTGATCCATCCTCGAATGCTCAGCGCTTCCGCTGGATCTCATCTTCTAGGATTCTGAGCATCTCCCACAAACTCTGCCTGGGAGCTCAGGATCTTAAAGAGTGGGTCAGAGTGGTCCTGCTTCCCTGCAGTGAGCTCAGTACTCTGCAGACCTGGGAGTGCAAAAACGAGACTCTGTTTGGTCTGAAGGGACAGCCGTTGCATCTGAATTATGGCAATCGACATGAGCCAAATCTACTGCTGTACACTGGGGATGGCAGTTGGAGCCGCTGGCAGCTCTACAGCACCAAGAACGACCTGTGCTCCCATGGATACCAGGGTATGGTCTATATTGTATTTATACATAAGTACAGGGACTGAAACTGTACATGTTTTGTACAGTTTTGGTTGTACAGTTTTTGAACATATTCTGAATTCTGGCAGGTATCTTGATCACATGACCTAAAAATTAAAGAATATGGAAAAAAATAGTATCACTACTTAGTGTACTACTGCTATTAGGACCAATTTAAATTGTTATAACACTAGGCTGATTACTATACCCAATAGAATAAAAAAAAGCTAAGAAAAATCACCTTCCAAGTGACAGAGCAGTGGGACTCTCCATGCATGCTGAGGCTCTGTATGGGTCCTAGACAAAACAACTAGTTTGGGAAGATAGGAGGGGGACAACCACAAAAAAGTTACTGTAAGTTACAAATGAGTATTATCTTAGGAAGCTTCATCTATCCCCCCATTGATGATCAAGTCCACAGCTGCTGCCTAGGTGGCTTATGCCCAGATGTGGCTATGGTTGCTATGGATAGTTTCAATGCATGGACTGCATGATAGCAGTGCAGAAGGTACAGTGATTACGATCAGTCTAGATTAATATATTTACAGAACATCTGCTAGTTTAAGAAACAAGTGTTAAATGATACAGAATAATTAAAACATCACTGGAACAAGTCTCAACACTGCCCTTAATTATTTGGATTGTTTTCAACAACAATTGTCAGTTACTTTATATAAAGACATTCACTGAAAGCCAAAGATGCATTAAAAACAGCTTCGTCCTGGTCAGTCACTGTGGGTTTTGTTTCTGCCCAGAAACACTGAGCCAAAGGCAGGGATATGCCCTGGACAGGACAACACACTGTAACAAAACATCTGAGAGCAATGTACTGAAATCAGCTAACCTCCGGCAATTTTTAATTCACTGTTTAAGCCACTGTAAACCGTACATTAAAGTGTGAATTTTGGATGCAACACACTGTCAGAGATCTGGCAAGCTTTGGCTTAACCAATACATAATAGAAATGCCTGTCAATTATTAATAAATAAATGCATACAATAACATGAAATATTGTGGTACCATATCATTGATGCATTAGACTGCACAGAGAGAAAATATCACTGCTTATCAGCAATCTGAGAGGTCTGTGTCTCAAGCTGCACACAAACTTCTACACAGCCTGCATGAGATTAGTAGCCTCAGTCAAAGCATATAACTCTAGCCATTGTAATACTTATTGCAACATTGACTGACCCTATTATGTCCTGTGGAAGGCAGCATTGTCATCCTGCAATGATGGAAATGTTCCATCATTCCAGTTAGTATAACTTTGTATTGATTTAGATTTCTTTGTATAGCATTTTCTCCAAGAGGACAACTGTACCCAAACCAAGCAACCAAAGCATCTATAGCATAACCAGCTTACCTTACCATATTAGAATCTTGCACAATGCTGTAAAAATTGTGGACCCTTATGGGTGTGTGCCTTTTCAAACTTCAAATCAATTCAAAACTGTTGGACTCAAACTGAGTTGTAGACATATCTTAATGATAACAAGCAACCAAAATGCACCCGACCACAATTTGGAAATCTATAACAAAGGGTCTAAATCATTTTCTAGATAAGAGATTTCAGTTTTGATTTTTAATATCTAAATTTAAAATCTTTAAAAACATGATTTCACTTCATTATGGGTAATAAATGTAGATTGATGGATAAAAATTCAAATTATATTCATTCAAACTCCAAATCCACAACATGTTAAAGTACAGTAATATCTAATGTAATATTTTTTTTTTGTTTTCTCTAGAGATGTTCACCATTGGTGGAAATGCTTTGGGTAGCCCATGCCAGTTTCCATTTCTATTTAATCAAAAGTGGTATGCTGACTGCACCTTGGATGGACGATCTGATGGAGTGCTGTGGTGCGCTACAATTACAGACTATGACAAGGATAAGAAATGGGGTTTTTGCCCTGTCAAATGTAAGACAACACACTTATTTGTTGTAGAAGTTAAAAATGTAAAGTATTTGTTAAACTATTACTTGCAGTTTGGTAAAAATCCACAGCAGCAGTGTCCTACCTGCTTTTGGACATTTTGCTTTAATTAAGCCTTTGAAAAAGAATGTTGTATCTAATGTATGGAGACTGTTCTCAGGTATGCAACACACTGTTTAATGCATGGACTGCATCATAGCAGTGCAGAAGGTACATTGATTTAAGAGCAGTTTAGATTAATATGTTTACATCTGCTGGTTTTAGAAACAGAAATCAGTTGACAATTAGAAAGACATTGATGCTCAGAAATGATACTGGAGAATTCCAGAAAATGCAGTATAGATTAAAATACACAGCAATGCACAAATTGTTCTATAAATTATAGGGCAGAAGTAGCTCAGTGGTTAGGGTACTGGAATAGTAATTAAAACATTACTCAACACTGGCCTTAAGCAAAACCTGTCAGAAATCTGGCAAACTTTGGCTTATTTTAAACATGAATGTCCTTGATACATGCTTAAAATAAGCCAAAATAGGCCAATACACTGTTCAAATGATACACTTACTCAAAATATATTAAACCAATACATAATAAAAAAATACCTGCTAATTATTAATGAATAAATGCAAACAATAACTCAACATAAATTATTTTGGTATGATATACTCAATGTAATAGACTGCGCAGAGAGAAAAATATCACTGCTTAGCAGCAATCTGAGAGGTCTGTGTCCTAATCTGCACACAAACTTCTTTACCGCCTGCTTGAAATTAGTAGCCTCAGCATTGGAAGAAATTTATGTGGTGACTGCCAAGGTCAAAAATGTTTTTTTTTTATAATATAAAAAACTGAAATAAAAAGCTGATTCTTACAATTTCTCAGAACCCCGAGCTGTAACACAAGTTTAAAGGTGAAACAGGAGGAAAATCCAGCTAAACGCAGATACATGTGGAACTTTCAGTGTGCAGATTCGTCTCATATGCACACTTTGATGACATCTTACTGCACCGCTCAAGCCGAGCGCAGAACAAAGTGACTTCATTGTTAATTGTTAACTGTGAAATGTTCCATCATTCCAGTTAGAATAACGGTGTATTGGTTTGGACAACTGGACCCAAACCAAGCAATTAATATGCACCGATAGCATAACCAGCTCACCTTACCGTATCAGAATGTATCAGTATGCAATCTGTGAATTGCATCCCTAACATTGTATCTTTTTTAATTTAATTATGGACTGATTACCTGCTACATTGACATCATTTCTCCATTCATTTTCCCATTAATCCCCTTTACGAGAAGTCACTTTGAATAAAATGCTGTAAATGTGATAATTGTAAGATGAACCTCTAGAACAGGTGAAAAGATGCCAACATAATGCCCCCGATAAGACTGCATTTGTTTGAGACTGGAATTGTAGAATTCAAAGGAAAGAACTAAAACAACGTTTGAGCGAAAGTGCTGTGGTAGTTAAAACCTATTTTCCTGTTTTACTGTGTCCTGTATTGGGGCCATAAAACTAGAATCCCAAATCCAGGTCTGGTGACTGACCTGCTGATACACACTTCCTGTGAAGTTGTTTCCTTTTTGCTATTTATCTTCCTGTTTTATTGCAGATGTAACAATTTTTTGCCTTAAAGGTATTTAGAGGGCTCTACTCTCTAGAGGGTATTACTCTGCTTTTATTGCTCATAAACCACTAATAACCTATTTAGTATAAACTGCGAATTTTATTTGAACTTTGTATTTATTTGTGGTGTACTAGCATCATCTGGTTGGGACACTGATCCAGTAACGGGTGTGCTGTACCAGAGAAACCATCAGTCAGTACTGACCTGGCATCAGGCCCGCAAGAGCTGCCAGCAGCAGGACGCTGATCTACTCAGTATCATGGAGCTGCATGAGCACACATATATTTCAGGTAGATAAATACTTTGCCCATATAGTTTTTGACATACAGTGGTACCTTGAAACTCAACGTCAGTTGGTTCTGGGAATGGCGTTGGATTTAAAAGGCGCTGAGTTTCAAGATATTTTTTCCCATAAGGATGTATGGGAAACCTGTTAATGTATTCCATGGTCCTGTGGACTTGCATATATTTTAGGCTAATGTAAAATAATGTGGTTGTTTTTACACTTATACATGAAAATAACCCAAATATAATATAAAAACACTGAAATAAAAAGCTGATTCTCACAATTTCTCAGAACCCTGAGCTATAACACAAGTTTAAAAGTGAAACAGTGAAACAGCCACACAAATGCAGATTCGTCTCATATGTGCACTTTGATGACATCTTACCGCACCTCTCAAGCCAAGCACAGAACAAAGTGACTGTTCATTGTTAATTTGAAATTAAATAAATAAATAAAAAATAAAAAAATGAACACTTTGAGTTCAAGGGAAACGTTGAGTTTAAGAATACAAATTTCTCAATGAAGGGCGTTGAGTTTCAATAATTTTTACAAGGTACCACTGTATAATGTTTATTTACTTTTTACTGCAAAGTCTTTAAAAACTGTATAGACTGTAAAGAATCATTATTTTTCCCTTCAATACAAAGATTTCTGTTTTATATATTATTACTTTACCTGCATTTAAATTATTTCTTAATACTTGCAAGACCAAATTTTATCTTAGCTGACATATCATCTGGTATTTTTAAACTACTGGTACTTACATCCATAGTTATGACAGATAGACAGGGACTTTTTGGAAGTATGTCGATCTGCATTCTACAGGTCAAAAGTCAAAAGTCGCAGGACACTCTTTGAAAATGTGGAAATTGGCATATCTGAATACCCCAGCAAGTAATTGGTGAGGGGGCCTATCTTTAGGCTATGTCTGGAACATGGCCGCCATCTTGAAAGCCGCCATATTGGATCAAGGGCAAGTTTTTCCAATGGGAAGGTGGTCATGTAGCATATCAGAGAAGACCAGAATTTTCTCAGAAATCGATTGTCGCAATCAGATTTGCAATATCTCTTGTGGTTCAAAAGTTATCAACACAGAAAGTTTCAACAACAACCGGGAACGTTCCCTGTGATGCACAGCTGTTTGACATGTTCAATGTGTTGTCCCTGGTGCTGAACACAGAGCTAAAGGTGCTGGATCCAACTGTTATGAACCCGCATGAGAATCTCTGGAGAAATGCTGTCACAAGCCTCCATGATGCTGTGCTGAAGGTGGTGTTTGTTGTGGATTTTCTCAGCAGACACAATTTGTGTCCTCACAGTGGTGTGAGGTCGGGTGATCTGGGCAGCCATTCCACAGGACCACGACGGCCAATCCAATGGCCAGGGAATTGAATATCCAGCCACTGACGAACACCTGCTTCGTAGTGTGGTGGAGCCCCATCCTGAAAAGATAGGCCCCCTCACCCATTACTTGCTGGGGTATTCAGATATGTCATTTTCCCTTTTGTTTCTGAAATAAAAAAGTGTCTTCGACTTTTGACTCACCCTGTATACTGTATCCGTCCCTACTAGACTAGAGTAATTTGCCACATTAAGTCTTTCACCATCTAAAATAGTAAACATTATATTTTGATAAAGTTTACAGAATCTGGAGAAATCTTAGCCCTTGTAGGGCAAGGTCAGAAATGGAGTATGGGTATTCTTCAGGCACTCAAAAGGCAACGTATGAACAGTTGTTGTGCTTCTGTAATAAATATAGCCACACGGCCTAGGCCCTAGGGAGTACTTTAAAAAAACTATTGTCACGTCATGAAGAAATAGGGATTTTATTTAAAGGTATCCATTATACAGTAATGGCACTGTAGAGCATCATAGGACAAATTGAGTCAGTGTAAACTGATATTATGTGCATGTAGCTGATTCAACGAGTACATAGTGGTGCTGTAGAACACATAAAAAACTAAACAAACAAACAAACAAAAAACATGGCAGCACTTCTTAGCAGTTTTAACAAATTAATAAACTGTGATTACAATCAACAACTATTTTTTAAGATTTCAGTGGCTTTAAGACTTGTTATATAGAAATGTTTATAGTTTAGGTGTTAACATTATACTGTGTATTTTGTAATGTATTTTGTTGCATTTTGCAAATAGAAAGGAGAAAAAAGTAACATTAAATTTCCATTATTGCAGGGTTGACTAATACACTTGGCTCATTACTTTGGATTGGGCTAAATAGTCTGGATTTTGAAAGTGGCTGGCAGTGGAGCAATGAAAACCCTTTCAGATTTTTGAACTGGGCTCCAGGTGAGTGAATACACATACACAGCTGTTTTAAATGTTTTTAAAAGGCAGGCTATTGAAACATGCTTATCTTATCATTTAGGCCATCCTTTACTGGAGCCTGGCATGAACTGTGCTGCATTAAATGCTGGAAAGGCATCTAAATGGGAAAGTATGTCCTGCAGTAGTAAACTGGGCTACATTTGCCGCAAGGGCAACTCCACTGCTATCACACCTATAATTGGTAAGACCTGTATAGATTCATGCATGTCCCATCATAAATAGAAATATGCACTGTACATGTTCAAGGGATGTCACTATTTCTTTCTATCTTTCTATTTATGTGTGATTGATAGGTAAAGATCAGCCCACGTTCTGCCCTCTGACCTGGGTGCCGTACGCCGGTCACTGTTATTCTCTCCAGCGCACTAAGTTGATGTGGAAAGATGCTCTGTCAGCCTGCCATAAAGAAGGAGCTGATTTGGCCAGTATTCACAACATAGAGGAGCACAGCTTTGTTATATCACAGAGCGGATACGGTAAAATCACACTTTACACACATTTTACTTGTATGCCAATCAATGTCAAGTCAAGTATTGTAAAGCATATTGATTTAAGAATGATGCATAAATGCCTACATAATTAGACAACAACTTTACATGGTGACATTTGATGTATGATGCTCGGATCAAAGACTTTGTCCACAGTTTTATTAGGAAAGAGCATTACCAAACTTGCCACTAGGCTTAAAGCAGTTAGTGTATTTTATACAATTAATTTTATACACCTGTAATAAGTGTGGCTGAAACACCTTAGCTCAGTAAGTAGGGGGGTGACCACATACTTTTGGTGAGAGAGTCTATGCAAATACATACTGTTGATGGGCAGCCATATAAAGTTTTGTCCCTGAATGTGGACCAAAGAAAAACAGGGTTATTTCAATGCTAAATGAAAAATCTAAATCGACCTTCAATCTAATTTAAGCTGACCTGCAGACACAAAGTACAACAGTGTCAGCCCACATCTGTGTCATCTAAATGAAATCATAGACCAAGGAGGACTGCACTGCTAAAACAAAACTGGAATTTGCCAGAACTTATCTAAGAAAGCCACACCTTTTCTGGAACAGCCTTTGGACAGATCAGACCAAAACAAGACATTTTTTGGTTAAGTACATCATTACAAAGCCTTCAAAGAAAAGAAAACATACCCTACAGTTAAATGTGGTGGCTTGCCATGTTTCTTCTGGCACTGAATGCCTTGGCTTCATGAATTCAGAAGACTACCAACTGTAATTTAGGGCTTAATATCAGAAAGCTGGATCTCCCTCAGAAAACATTGGTTTTACAACAGGACAATAACCCAAAGTATATTTTAAAAAGCACCCAGAAATGTATTAGGACAAAGCACTGGAATGTTCTGCAATGAGTCCCTATCAAAAATCTTGTGAATAAATATCTAAACATCTGTTGGGAGCAGGCAACCTGGAGCAGTTGACAAAAGAAGTGTGGTCATTTTAGTAAGAGATTGGTTTTAGTTATTGTTTCCAAATGGTGTGCTACCAAATGTTGAGTTGAGGGTGCCAATAATGCTGTTCAGTCAATTCCTAGAGTTCTTTGTGAACTATTTATTTATATACATTTATCATGTGATACAATAGCATTTGTACAGTGGGGCCAAAAAGTATTTAGTCAGCCACTGATTGTGCAAGTTCTCCTACTTAGAAAGATGAGAGAGGTCTGTAATTTTCATCATAGGTACACTTCAACTCTGAGAGACAAAATGAGGAAAAAAAATCCAGGAAATCACATTGTAGGATTTTTAAAGAATTTATTTGTAAATTATGGTGGAAAATAAGTATTTGGTCAATAACAAACAAGCAAGATTTCTGCCTCTCACAGACCTGTAACTTATTCTTTAAGAAGCTCTTCTGTCCTCCACTCGTTACCTGTATTAATGGCACCTGTTTGACCTCGTTATCTGTATAAAAGACACCTGTCCACAGCCTCAAACAGTCAACCATGGCCAAGACCAAAGAGCTGTCGAAAGACACCAGGAAGAAAATTGTAGACCTGCACCAGGCTGGGAAGAGTGAATCTACAATAACAAGCAGGTTGGTGTGAATAAATCAACTGTGGGAGCAATTGTAAGAAAATGGAAGACATACAAGACCATTGATAATCTCCCTTGATCCCGTGGGGTCAAAATAATCATGAGAACGGTAAGCAAAAATCCCAGAACTACACGGAGGGACCTGATGAATGACCTGCAGAGAGCTGGGACCAAAGTAACAAAGGGACCATCAGTAACACACTACGCCGAGAGGGACTCAAATCCTGCAGTGCCAGGCGTGTCCCCCTGCTTAAGCCAGTACATGTCCAGGCCCGTCTGAAGTTTGCCAGAGAGAATATGGATGATCCAGAAGAGGATTGGGAGAATATCATGTGGTCAGATGAAACCAAAATGGAACTTTTTGGTAAAAACTCAACTCGTCGTGTTTGAAGGAAGAAGAATGCTGAGTTGCATCCCAAGAACACCATACCTACTGTGAAGCATGGGGGTGGAAACATCATGCTTTGGGGCTGTTTTTCTGCAAAGGGGACAGGACGACTAATCCGTGTTAAGGGAAGAATGAACGGGGCCATGTATCGTGAGATTTTAAGCCAAAACCTCCTTCCATCAGTGAGAGCATTGAAGATGGAACGTGGCTGGGTCTTCCAGCATGACAATGATCCCAAACACACCGCTCGGGCAACGAAGGAGTGGCTCCATAAAAAGCATTTCAAGGTCCTGGAGTGGCCTAGCCAGTTCCCAGACCTCAACCCCATAGAACATTTGTGGAGTCCGTGTTGCCCAGCGACAGCCCCAAAACATCACTGCTCTAGAGGAGATCTGCATGGAGGAATGGGCCAAAATACCAGCTACAGTGTGTGCAAACCTGGTGAAGACTTACCGGAAACGTGTGACCTCTGTCATTGCCAACAAAGGTTATGTTACAAAGTATTGAGTTGAACTTTTGTTATTGACCAAATACTTATTTTCCACCATAATTTACAAATAAATTCTTTAAAAATCCTACAATGTGATTTCCTGGATTTTTTTTTTCTCATTTTGTCTCTCATAGTTGAAGTGTACCTATGATGAAAATTACAGACCTCTCTCATCTTTCTAAGTAGGAGAACCTGCACAATCAGTGGCTGACTAAATACTTTTTGACCCCACTGTAATTGTAACTGTTTTCTGGGAGAAGTGGTTCCAATATTTTCAGTCATGAAATCAGCTTTGGTAGATGGATCTTGAAATGTGGGCATCATGAAATGTGGAAAGAGAAAAATGGACTCAGATCTAGATTTTAACCTTCAGTTAATCCTAAAGGCCTACTCACCTACAGGCAAATGTTCTGAATTTACAGCAGAAAGAACCTTTTGCAACAAGAAATTGTCCTATTTACTCTGGCTAATCATCTCACTGTCTAATCATCTCTTGTAAAACTCCTCCTTCAATACTAAATAATATGTAAACTCTCTCTAAATTTCTATTACTATTTTTGCCAACTATCCAGACTGGAATTGTTTTTGAATGTGTTACTTGCTGTAATAGTTGGGTGTGTACAAAGCAAAGATTAAACATGGTATGATGCAAAGCCTGTTATGACCCTGTTGTTTAACTCTCACTTACTTACCCACTCACTCGCTTAGGTAAGTGGACATAAGGTTTTCCACAAGGTGAAGAACTGTTCATTATTAGTTAATTGAACATAAGAAGTTACACTCTTCATTAGCCAGATATTGGAACTAGGCTTATATGAATGTCTTTGTTTTGCAGTGCCCACTGATGAATTATGGATAGGTCTGAATGATCAGAAGACACAGAACCTGTTTGAATGGTCAGATAGAACCCACGTCACTTTTGCCAAGTGGCTGGTGGGAGAACCTTCCCACACCACTAACCATAGAGAGGACTGTGTTCTGATGAGAGGAAAGGTACAGCAACCATTACGTCTCACATGTAAATCTCCTATATTACCCTGGTAGACTGTGTGGCACATTTTCTTAAAGGATTCCAGTCTTAACTGCATACTGTTTCTGCACTGATTTAGGAGGGGAAGTGGGCAGATCACATGTGTGAGAAGGAATATGGCTATCTGTGTAAGAAGAAAGCCTCCAGTAAACCCGCAGGCTCACCTGAAGTGATCAGTCCTGGATGTCCCACTGTAAGTCATACATACTTCCTTTCTACATTAGCTAAAAAAGGAATTTCTGCACCTTTGACTTACTTACATTCAGCAAAATCCAGGTACAAAACTACCAATAACTGTTTACAAATTATGGTGTCTAGAAAATCAGTACATATATCCACTTTAAATGGACACACAATGGGTGTGTTCGAAAACCTAGTGAGCTCTCTATATAGACAGCATTTTACGTCATATTGTATGCACGCTCCCTAGAAGGAGGCTGTTCGAAATCCAAGATGCCTTAATACCCTCACTAGTAAGGTGTCTTAAAATTTCATTGCTATTTTGACTGAACGAGTGAGCATCCGATGCTGCCTCAGCGGTGGAGGCAATCCCAGCATTCAGTGCTGCACAACTTTTCTCACAGAAAAATTAAAAACATGGCACACGGTGCGGAGAAACAAACGGAATTATTTTGAAACGTAAATAAATTATTATGGAATTTAATTTGTATAAACGGGTATAAATGTTTTTATTTGCAAATTCGGGCTTGTCAGCGAATTTAACCGTTTTCGGTACACGGAGGGAGATGTTAGTTGACATGCTAGTGTGTTGTGCCACCTCATCCCATTGGTTTGAATGGCATGAGGCTAACTGTGTTAGCTTAGTTAGCGAAAACGGATGGAATCGCTGTCTAAATAGTGCGTTCGAATGACTTTTTAGAATCCTCTCTACTTAGGCAGCTACCTATGTAGGCAGTAAGACAGCAAGGCAGCTCACTAGGTTTTGGAACACACCCAATGTTGCCAACCCAACTTATTTACTGTTTAAAGTGGCTCAGATAGCGAATAAAAAGCACAAAGATCCAAAAGATGTTAAGATTCCTAACTGTAATGCAATGGCACCATTAACATTCTGCATAAATCAAACATAATTCAAAATAATTCAATTTTTCATATTCATTTTGGAAGCTTATGCGGTGCAGTGAGGACCTGTATTTAGGACATGTAACAGCAACTATAGGATCAATTTCATAATTTTATTGGTAACATTGCTGTTAAGCAGTTATTACTTGTTTGAGCTATTTATTTTTGTCCCCATGTGTGTGCAAGTATGTGTGAGTCTGTATGTGTGTGTGTTCATTTTAAATGCATTGCTTAACACTTTTACAGTAGATTTAGTACTCAGCCTCTAAATAAAAACATTCCTGCAGGCCTGACTCCATACCATAACTATTGTTTAATAACTTTTACTCACTTTTACTATGAATGCCACTTGTTCAGCTATCAACTGATGCTGAAATACAAGCAAAACCACACTTGTCAATGCATAAAGAATTAAATGTTATTTTAAAATAAATGATAAAGTAACTAAGTAGCGTATGGATGTCCTGAAAACACATAGGTAATGTAAATGCCTCTTTAAGGGAATAAGATTTTCCTGTATAGATCATGTCAGAACTGTTAGTATCTAATACTGTATAGTGCACATGTCTAATACCTTTTCCTCCTGGTCTTGCTATTAAAACACAAAACAAAAAAGATTAGAATGTAAGTATGGTTACACTGTAAGCAGTTATTTGATGACTATGTTATCAAACTGACCAGAATGTACATTTTATGGTGAAATTATCATTTACATTTACAATTATATTTTAATATAAAGGGTTCATTTAGAAGTCAGTTCATATTGCAGTCCCTTTTAAAAAGCTTTAAAAAACTGCTTTTTTTCTATAGAGATAAAGTAATAAAACGGATGATAACTATAAAAAACAATATGCTATTCACCGGAAAAAGCATTGAGATCTGCTGACTTCTTGTTCTAAAAACAATAAAGCTGTGAAAAACAAGTCCATACAGTTACAGGGTCAAAGATCATTACCGGAGGAAAGTGCTGATGAGGAAGAGTTTTCAGTGTGATTACGTTAGGATATTTTAACACTTAAAAAAATGTTTCCCCTTGCTGTTAGTAATGTTAAGGACATCATTTATTTAGGCTGAGTTAACACACACACACACACACACACATACACTTTATAAATTAGGTACATTTTCATGTACTACTATTCTTAGATATTCTAGATAAATATTCTTTAGCCCAAGCTTTTAAAACTCCACTTAACACAGTTTGCATGATTGAAGTGACCTCCAGTCAAAACTGTTATTTTCAAAGCATTTGCTTCAATGCTTAAAACACATTTTAAGGTAATTCATGCATGCAAATACTGGAAGCAGCTGCTACAATCTTGGAAACATATGCTTTTACAAAATTCATTTTATACAACTGCTAACAGTTGAAACACTTAAATTGTATAATTAGAATGTGTGTCTAAACACTTTTGGCCATATAGTTTTGATGATGGTCGAATAACTTTGTCTAAAGATGTGATGGTATATATACAGTATATATATACAGTGTATCACAAAAGTGAGTACACCGCTCACATTTCTTCAAATATTTCATTATATCTTTTCATGGGACAACACTATAGACATAAAACTTGGATATAACTTAGAGTAGTCAGTGTACAGCTTGTATAGCAGTGTAGATTTACTGTCTTCTGAAAATAACTCAACACACAGCCATTAATGTCTAAATGGCTGGCAACATAAGTGAGTACACCCCACAGTGAACATGTCCAAATTGTGCCCAAATGTGTCGTTGTCCCTCCCTGGTGTCATGTGTCAAGGTCCCAGGTGTAAATGGGGAGCAGGGCTGTTAAATTTGGTGTTTTGGGTACAATTCTCTCATACTGGCCACTGGATATTCAACATGGCACCTCATGGCAAAGAACTCTCTGAGGATGTGAGAAATAGAATTGTTGCTCTCCACAAAGATGGCCTGGGCTATAAGAAGATTGCTAACACCCTGAAACTGAGCTACAGCATGGTGGCCAAGGTCATACAGCGGTTTTCCAGGACAGGTTCCACTCGGAACAGGCCTCGCCAGGGTCGACCAAAGAAGTTGAGTCCATGTGTTCGGCGTCATATCCAGAGGTTGGCTTTAAAAAATAGACACATGAGTGCTGCCAGCATTGCTGCAGAGGTTGAAGATGTGGGAGGTCAGCCTGTCAGTGCTCAGACCATACACCGCACACTGCATCAACTCGGTCTGCATGGTCGTCATCCCAGAAGGAAGCTGACGCACAAGAAAGCCCGCAAACAGTTTGCTGAAGACAAGCAGTCCAAGAACATGGATTACTGGAATGCCCTGTGGTCTGACGAGACCAAGATAAACTTGTTTGGCTCAGATGGTGTCCAGCATGTGTGGCAGCGCCCTGGTGAGAAGTACCAAGACAACTGTATCTTGCCTACAGTCAAGCATGGTGGTGGTAGCATCATGGTCTTGGGCTGCATGAGTGTTGCTGGCACTGGGGAGCTGCAGTTCATTGAGGGAAACATGAATTCCAACATGTACTGTGACATTCTGAAACAGAGCACGATCCCCTCCCTTCGAAAACTGGGCCTCATGGCAGTTTTCCAACAGGATAACGACCCCAAACACAACCTCCATGATGACAACTGCCTTGCTGAGGAAGCTGAAGGTAAAGGTGATGGACTAAACCCAATTGAGCACCTGTGGCGCATCCTCAAGTGGAAGGTGGAGGAGTTCAAGGTGTCTAACATCCACCAGCTCCGTGATGTCATCATGGAGGAGTGGAAGAGGATTCCAGTAGCAGCCTGTGCAGCTCTGGTGAATTCCATGCCCAGGAGGGTTAAGGCAGTGCTGGATAATAATGGTGGTCACACAAAATATTGACACTTTGGGCACAATTTGGACATGTTCACTGTGGGGTGTACTCACTTATGTTGCCAGCTATTTAGACATTAATGGCTGTGTGTTGAGTTATTTTCAGAAGACAGTAAATCTACACTGCTATACAAGTTGTACACTGACTACTCTAAGTTATATCCAAGTTTTATTTCTATAGTGTTGTCCCATGAAAAGATATAATAAAATATTTGCAGAAATGTGAGGGGTGTACTCACTTTTGTGATACACTGTATATATGGTGATACTTCAAAGATGAAGATACAATAAAGGTTATTGCCCCCAATGACTACAGGCACTTTGGTGCCTGGGGGGCCACTGCGATGTTGGCAAACCCATCCGCAGCGGCTGCAGGGAAAGTTCTAGCCAGGGTCCGAGGTCTCACCCACATGGTTCTTCCTCATCTGACGTTTTTCCTTCAGCGCATCCCTGCGGGCACTCTCAAAGGCAGAGGTGGCTTCATTTATGGTGAAGCGCCAGGCATCCCGGTCAGCAGTGAGAGAGGTCCATAGGCGAAAGTCGATGTGGCAGAAGTTGAGAGTCTTTATATCTTTTTTTTGGTGCCCTTCTGTCGCGTTTGCCTGTGGACAGCTCACCAAACAGTACAAATTTGGGCAGGCAATAAGTGGATATGTGGCCTGCCCAGCACAGCTGTGACTTCAGAAGCATAGTCTGGATGCTGGCAAGCTTTGAGTGCTCTAGGACTTCCATGTTTGTGATGAAGCATATTTCTAGTTGTTATGTGATGATAATTCAGCAATTGTATTGTGTGCATCACTATTTTACATTATAAAATAGAAGCACAAATTTGTCTATAAATTCCAAGGCTGGTTCTGAAATTCATGATGTTTTAGCAAAACTTAGGTTTGCACCCTCGCCCTTTACGTGCTGAAATATTTATATTTCTTGACATTTTTAATGATATTATGCATTATTGAGAAAGTAATATGCAAATCCCTTCCAATCTGTTTTGAGGAAAATTGTTTTTAAACATTTCAATCATTTTCCCATGCATATGTTGACAATATAAAAAAATCTTCCACCTATCTTTGTTTCTTAAAGATTCAGCTTAATAAAGGTAAAGGTTTTTTTTTAAAGGGTTGCAGATAAAATACGTGCAAACACAACCCACAATTTTACCAGTGATGTATTTAGATTTATTTGGGCAGCTGTCATTCTTTATGCGATTAGTAATTGCATAAAGACTTCACCAATGTGCTTCACCAACAGCAACTAATAATGCATTTATAAACAATGTCATTTGTTGGCCTCAACTAAATATCAATTAAGCCACAATTTAAAAATGTTATGTTCTAAGATTGTCCTGGTTTCTCTTCTGTTGTTTCTCTAGGGTTGGATCAGGTTTAGCTCGTATTGTTACAGCATTGCAGTAGAAGCTAAAAACTTCAATGATGCACAAACAACATGCCAACAAAGCACAGCTTACCTAGTAAATGTACAAGACAGGTAATGCACACATTATTTAAATGCACT
This sequence comes from Trichomycterus rosablanca, assembly GCF_030014385.1. Lineage (NCBI taxonomy): Eukaryota > Metazoa > Chordata > Actinopteri > Siluriformes > Trichomycteridae > Trichomycterus > Trichomycterus rosablanca. The sequence goes on along the minus strand of NC_085991.1, from coordinate 23,336,067 downwards.
GCAAAGAAAACTGCACCTTTTATTTTACACTAATGTATCGTTCTATTGTTGCTCTGTTCATGTCTGTGTTGGATCTTTTTTATTTAAAAGGTATGAGAATGCATTTTTGATCAGCCAGATTGGTCTACGGCCTGAAAAATATTTCTGGATTGGCCTGTCCAACTCAGAACGAGCAGAAAACTTTAAATGGACAAACAAGGAAATAGTCAAATTTACACACTTCAATGTCGGAATGCCAGGTATGCTGAATTTGTATATCTTGTTTCTTGGTACATTCATTATTGTCTCATTTGTTTTTACATTTTTTTTGCTATTTATATCATCTATACTTGGTCAAATGTATATGGACAATACTTAGTTCAGTTGTTTGATAGCAGATGTATCACATCTGTGAAAAACCTTCTCAGAAGAGTGGATGCAATGATAGATAGACCTAAATGCCCATGTTTTTAATTTTGATATCCTACAAGGTTATGGTCAGAAGTCCACATACTTTTTCCAGAATGTACTTTGATATACTTTATATACAGACATTGTTTAAACACTGCTGTAGGGTGCATTACAGCCAGAAGTGTGCTATGATATTAGATAATTTGATATTATTTTTTATATTAGATAATTCTTCAAATATTTAAATTTAAAGTTGGAATTTTTTTTACTGACATGTATTGACACAGTGAAGCTGCATGTATTCGTACCCTTACATTTTCCACAGTTTTTTTTTTTACCATGCTTCTTTTGTTTCTCTCTCACTGTACATCTTTTATTCTCTCTTTATGTCTTATTCTCTTTCTTAATCTCTCTTCATTTCTCTTTCTTCATTTCTCTTTCTTCATTTCTTTCTTCATTTCTCTTCTTCTACTTGTCCACTTCTTTCTCATTTGTTCCTCAGCTACTCTCTCCTTTACTCTCTTTGCTTCTCTTTTATCCTTCAATCTTTTTCTCCAACTTATTCATCTCCACCACTTTTTTCTTTCTCCACTTTCTCAAATTTTCTTTCCCCGCACCATTTTCCTATTCTTTCTTTCTGCTATTTTCTTAATTCCCACTGTCATTTTTTTCCCTTGCTTCCTTACCTTTTTCTTTTGCCCCCCCCCCCCCCCCATCTAGTATCCTGTTACCAGATTTAACCAGTATTGTTGCAGACCTCCACTCTTGACTGAGAAACCAATCCACGCCTCCTCTAACACACATGAACTAACTGACCGCTTTTTGCCTGCACTTGGTTTTACACAGAGTCACGCAATGAACCCATTATATTTCCTGTTCCATGCTTGCGTCATCGATCACCCAGCAAAGGTTGTAATTGCAGCAGTTATGAGAAATACCTCTTCTCCCACGGACAAGCCAGTTATGACAGTGTAGTGTAGTCACACAACCAGCTGAGAGCATAGCTGAGATTTAAACTTGGAAGAGGCAGCACTGGTGGGCTGGCGTGTTTTAATGCTGCGCCACCCGAGCGCCCTTTCCCCTCCACCCTTTTATTTTCTCTTAGCTCGTACCAAGTAAATTGCCAAGTAATTTATTTTAAATGTTGTCTTCTCTGTTATTCTCTTCCCACCTTTTCTAACACATTTTTCTTTTCTTAATCTTACACCTAGCTCTATTCAATTTTTTTATTTTACATACTGTATATACGTACATTCTTAATCTAAAACCTCTTATTATACCATTCATTTTCTCTTTATTTTCTTTTCAGTATTTAGATCTCATTCACTCTTTCTTCATCTCATCTTATTCTTATTCTCCATTATCATCTTATTTATATCCACATTTTTATTATTTCCCTCTGCACCTCTCTCAGTTCTTTTTCTTCTTCTACCTCCTTTGTTATCACTCATCAAATCTCTTGTTCTCTTTTGCTCCACTTTTTTTGAAAAGTCTCTTCTCGCTCATTTTTAATGAATTGTTTACCTCTTACACATTCACTCTACTCAACTACTGTAACTCTGTATTATAAGTATTACACTGTATGTATTTTGTCTTCCTCTCATTCCTTCTATGTACTGTTTATTTATGTAGCTTTTTAGATAAACTTTAATTGAAATAAAATGATTTTTTTTCCAGTTATTAAATAGAATTATGTTTTATTGTAACTCAATATTTTTGTAATTACCTGACATGTAGGTAAGACACAAGGCTGTGTTGCCATGTTAACTGGGACCTCAGCAGGATTGTGGGATGTCATTTCATGTGACACTAAACAGAAGTACATTTGTAAGAAATTAGCAGAAGGTGTTACTACAACTAAAGAACCTCCTACAACACAACCTCTCAGTTGCCCTTCCAAATGGATTAAAAAAGATCCTGCCAATTGTATGAGGGTAAAGACATTACATTATTGTACTAAATACTAAACTACTAAATAAAAGTTCATTTATGGTGACATGGTTTTAAAGTAGTAAACTAATCATTATACTCACTCCTGAAACACAGATCTATAGAAAAGATAAGGAGGACAAGAAAACATGGTTGGAGGCTCGTGATTTTTGCAGAGCTATTGGTGGTGATCTAGTCAGCTTTCACTCAGAAGCGGAAATTAACAACATACCGTAAGTGTGTCCTCTGTCTTCATTATGCCTGTGGTGTTTTTCCAAATGGACAAATGCTCTAATAATATAGATGTAACGTTCCAGTGGCACAGTACAAAGAGATCTAGTATTAAAAAAATCTGTCCTATTTGCATGGTAATATAAGCAGGGAGAGAAGTTTATTTTATAGCAAAACAATGGCACAAAGCAACATTGGACTGGACTTATGATATTTCTTAGTGGACAAATAATAAGTCTAAGACTAATAAGTCCTGATCAGACAATAGAAATGCCATCACCATTCCTCAACTAATTGAGTTAAATGTTTAACCCCATTGCATAAAATATAATTTAAAGTTAGCAAAAAGACATGTGACCGCTTTAATAGCTACATTTACGTGTATTAGCCATTATAAATCATTTATAATGCATGTAATTGAGTAATACATGCCTTTCATTTTAAAATTATTTATTTTAGCCGCTCAGGTGGCGCAGTGGTAAAACACGCTAGCACACCAGAGCTGATATTTCGAACTCGTCAGTCAGAAGCTCAGCTCTGCCATCCAGCTGGGCTGGGAGGCTACATGAACAACGATTGTTCATACAGGGTGGGAAGCCAGATAGGGACCTCATAACTGATGCAGTTATGACCTCTGCTGGCTGATCGATGGCACCTGCACAGAGTCAAGGAATAATGCGTTGATCAGGGTGTGGCTCTCCGTACACAAAGCTGATCCGCGTATGAACGCGCCTCGTGCAGGTGAAAAGATGCAGTCGGCTACTGCACACATGTCGGAGGGGGCGTGTGTCGGTCTCGCTCTCGTCAATCAGAAGTGGAGATCAGCATCAGTAAAGAGGAAGCGTAATGCAATCAGGTACTGGATACAACTAGATTGGGAGAAAAATTGGGAACAATGCAAAGTAAAAAAATATATAAATTATTATTATTACTGCCACTGATAATTCATTCATTTCATTTAATGATTAATGTTCATGACAGAAGCATAAATGATAGCATTCTTATCAAGAACACTAACTACCTCTGATCCTTTTTAAGGTATGGCATGGGTAGTGATCCAGCATGGATAGGCTTTAATTCTCTGGATGATAACTCTGGTTTTGCATGGACAGATGGAACACCAGTGAGTTTATTACCATTTGTTTATCTTTATATCTGTCCTCTTTGCTTAATATGTTTTAAACTACAAACTGATGACTGTTGTACATGTTCATGTTTTTGTATTTTTAGAGGAATTGTAATGTTTTATAGTATTGGTATGCTTTTTTTTATTTAAAATTGTTAGCTTTGTTCTGTGTTTTTGATATGTTTCAATTTTTTTGTTTCTGTATGTAAGTCAAACTATGAGAACTGGGGTTATGGGGAGCCCAATAATTACAATTCTAATGAGCATTGTGGAGAAACTAGCTTCTTCTATGGACGTATGTGGAATGACAGAGATTGTGAATCTTTCAGTGACTGGATCTGTCAGATACGGCTTGGTGGGTAGCCCTTCCCATGCATGCACACACACACATTTATTGGGGAAAATTCCATGCAAAGCCTATTCTATGCTACTATTTACACTATACAATAGCATTGGTATAAAGTTGGCCCACTCCCTGTGACTATACTTGTCTTTCCCATGAATATTTTTAATTTCCCGTAATTGTTTACTGTGATCATTCAGTAACTGTCAGTGCAATTGATAATCTGAACTAAACCATATACCAACAGGTACAACTCCAAAACCACCTCCTACAATTGCTCCCTCAGGTAATAACCACAATGTTTTATGCATTTGCTCATTTTTAAATACAAACAACATTTCTGGAAAAGTTAGACATTAAGTAACCTTGAACTCTTGAACCTTGATTTATCTGACGAAAGTACAAAAAAATACTGTGGCCATTTGTTTTGGCTGACAAATGTTTTGACTTCTCTGGACCTGAGCTGACCACAGAGCACCATCCAGACCGTTGTCAGTGAAAGGTGCAAAAACCAACATCTGTTATGATATGGTAAATCAGTGCCCACTAAAGTTGCTTTGACGTAGAGGCATATACTGGTATTTAGAGACATATGTATGCTATCAAGTCGATTTTCTCTCCTGGGAAGTCCAGCAAGACAATGCCAGGATCTATTCTGAACACACTACAACAGTGTAGATTTGATTACATACAGTGTGTGCTTGACTGGTCTGACTCCAGTTCAGATCTATCTCCTACTGAAAATGTTTAGGCATCATGACTCAGAGAATCATACAATGGCAAGTACAGACTGTTTAGCATATTAAGTGTTGTATCAAGCAAGAATCGAGCAGAAATCAAACTTGCAAAACTGTAACAATTAATATTAGTTTCCAAATGATTAAAAATAGAGATTAATAGAAAAGGCAATGTAACACAGTGGTGAACGTGACCCTGTCCCAACTTTTTTATTTTCTTTTTCTCTGATCTTCACCTGCATGAGGCGAGTTCATATGTGGATCAGCCTTGTGCACGGAGAGCCACACCCTGATCAGCATTATTCCCCAACTTTGCGCAGGCGCCATCAATCAGCCAGCAGAGGTCATAATTGCACCAGTTATGAGGAACCCTGTGAACAACAGGCCAATTGTTGTTCATGTGTAGCCCTCCCAGCCCAGCCGGATGGCAGAGCTGAGATTCGATACGATGTATTCGAAATCCCTGCTCTGGTGTGCTAGCGTATTTTACCACTGTGCCACCTGAGCGCCCCTTTTCCAACTTTTTTAAGTGTGTTTGTTTACAGCCACATAATATAATTAAGTTGGTCAGTAAAAAAATATTGGGAATCTTTTCTCTGTACTTTTGTCAGTTAAATAAAAATTCAAAGAATTAAAAAATCACAGATAATTCTTTTTACAAAATGTTCCAACTTTTCCAAGAATGTGGATTGTAGTTTTATTATGACAAGATCTTACAATTCTATAGACAAAAGCTGTTACTTTCTACAGTTCAAGATAATAAAGTAATATAAAGTGATTTGAAGAAGAAAATCTGATTTTCTGTGTGTGATTGGGTCTCTGTTTTTTACATGCCATAGCACAAATAAACATAACTGAGGATGGCTGGCTCCAGTTCAATAGTAGTCAATACTACATTAATAGTGAGAGTCTGTCTATGGAAGATGCTCGGGCATTTTGCAAAAAGAATCATTCTGACCTTGTTGTAATTACTGGCAACACTGAGAGGAAGTTTTTATGGAAACAGGTATGTACTTGGTCAAATGCTTCTATTAGAAAATATTATCTTGAAATTGTAGCATCACCTGTTTTATGAATTTCATCTTACAGATTTCAAGAGGCACTGAGGAGCAGTACTACATTGGAATGACAGTGGAACTGGACAAATCCTTTAGGTAACAAATCTTTTTTGATGCTGGGGTTTATCTGTTATAGCATGACTATTGTTACCAACCATGGGTGTGTTTCCCAATAATGACTGATCTTAGCGATTTACAAAGAACTTTAAGAACGACGTAACTTTAAGAACGCCAATATTGCGTTTCCCAAAAGGCCGAGGTTTAAGTAGTTCTTTGTTGATATATACAATGTACAATGTCAGACAAGCTCAAAGAAGCACTTTAAGCACAGTTCTGTGAAGTTTTAATGTTTTTGTATGTTCCTATTACTGTGCATTTTATCAGCTCCACTTACCATATAGAAGCACTTTGTAGTTCTACATTTACTGACTGTAGTCCATCTGTTTCTCTACATACCTTTTTAGCCTGCTTTCACACTGTTCTTCAATAGTCAGGACCCCCACAGGGCCACCACAGAGTAGGTATTATTTAGGTGGAGGATCATTCTCAGCACTGCAGTGACACTGACATGGCGGTGGTGTGTTAGTGTGTGTTGTGCTGGTATGAGTAGATCAGACACAGCAGCACTGATGGAGTTTTTAAATACTGTGTCCACTCACTGTCCACTCTATTAGACACTCCTACCTAGTTGGTCCACCTTGTAGATGTAAAGTCAGAGACGATCGCTCATCTATTGCTGCTGTTTGAGTTGGTCATCTTCTAGACCCCACGGGGCGCTGTTGGCTGAAAGTTTTTGGTTGGTGGACTATTCTCAGTCCAGCAGTGACAGTGAGGTGTTTAAAAACTCAATCAGCGCTGCTGTGTCTGATCCACTCATACCAGCACAACACACATTAACACACCACTACCATGTCAGTGTCACTGCTGTGCTGAGAATGATCCACCACCCAAATAATACCTACTCTGTAGTGGTCCTGACCATTGAAGAACAGCATGAAAGGGGGCTAACAAAGCATGCAAAGAAACAGATGGACTACAGTCAGTAATTGTAGAACTACAAAGTGCTTCTATCTGGTAAGTGGAGCTGATAAAATGGACAGTGTGTGTAGAAAGAAGATGGTGGTTTTAATGTTGTGGCTAATCGGTATGTATACGATATATGTATACGATATATATACAGTATATATATATATATATATATATATATATATACAGTGTATCACAAAAGTGAGTACACCCCTCACATTTCTGCAGATATTTAAGTATATCTTTTCATGGGACAACACTGACAAAATGACACTTTGACACAATGAAAAGTAGTCTGTGTGCAGCTTATATAACAGTGTAAATTTATTCTTCCCTCAAAATAACTCAATATACAGCCATTAATGTCTAAACCACCGGCAACAAAAGTGAGTACACCCCTAAGTGAAAGTTCCTGAAGTGTCAATATTTTGTGTGACCACCATTATTTCCCAGAACTGCCTTAACTCTCCTGGGCATGGAGTTTACCAGAGCTTCACAGGTTGCCACTGGAATGCTTTTCCACTCCTCCATGACGACATCACGGAGCTGGCGGATATTCGAGACTTTGCGCTCCTCCACCTTCCGCTTGAGGATGCCCCAAAGATGTTCTATTGGGTTTAGGTCTGGAGACATGCTTGGCCAGTCCATCACCTTTACCCTCAGCCTCTTCAATAAAGCAGTGGTCGTCTTAGAGGTGTGTTTGGGGTCATTATCATGCTGGAACACTGCCCTGCGACCCAGTTTCCGGAGGGAGGGGATCATGCTCTGCTTCAGTATTTCACAGTACATATTGGAGTTCATGTGTCCCTCAATGAAATGTAACTCCCCAACACCTGCTGCACTCATGCAGCCCCAGACCATGGCATTCCCACCACCATGCTTGACTGTAGGCATGACACACTTATCTTTGTACTCCTCACCTGATTGCCGCCACACATGCTTGAGACCATCTGAACCAAACAAATTAATCTTGGTCTCATCAGACCATAGGACATGGTTCCAGTAATCCATGTCCTTTGTTGACATGTCTTCAGCAAACTGTTTGGGGGCTTTCTTGTGTAGAGACTTCAGAAGAGGCTTCCTTCTGGGGTGACAGCCATGCAGACCAATTTGATGTAGTGTGCGGCGTATGGTCTGAGCACTGACAGGCTGACCCCCCACCTTTTCAATCTCTGCAGCAATGCTGACAGCACTCCTGCACCTATCTTTCAAAGACAGCAGTTGGATGTGACGCTGAACACGTGCACTCAGCTTCTTTGGACGACCAACGTGAGGTCTGTTCTGAGTGGACCCTGCTCTTTTAAAACGCTGGATGATCTTGGCCACTGTGCTGCAGCTCAGTTTCAGGGTGTTGGCAATCTTCTTGTAGCCTTGGCCATCTTCATGTAGCGCAACAATTCGTCTTTTAAGATCCTCAGAGAGTTCTTTGCCATGAGGTGCCATGTTGGAACTTTCAGTGACCAGTATGAGAGAGTGTGAGAGCTGTACTACTAAATTGAACACACCTGCTCCCTATGCACACCTGAGACCTAGTAACACTAACAAATCACATGACATTTTGGAGGGAAAATGACAAGCAGTGCTCAATTTGGACATTTAGGGGTGTAGTCTCTTAGGGGTGTACTCACTTTTGTTGCCGGTGGTTTAGACATTAATGGCTGTATATTGAGTTACTTTGAGGGAAGAATAAATTTACACTGTTATATAAGCTGCACACAGACTACTTTTCATTGTGTCAAAGTGTCATTTTGTCAGTGTTGTCCCATGAAAAGATATACTTAAATATCTGCAGAAATGTGAGGGGTGTACTCACTTTTGTGATACACTGTATATATATATATATATATATATATATATTGTATATATATATTTATATATATAGACAGTAACCAGCTCTCAACCTTAGTGAACACCTTTCATAAGAATCAAAGCATCAATATATTTTTGACTGAACAGTTAAACCTGCCAACAAACACTATTAGAAAGTGTATTGTAAAGTACTGTACATTTTTACTAAAATGAACTAAGGGCTTCCTATAATTTGATATAGTCTTTTACACTGCTATGGCAAAACTTTGTGATTACAGTATCTCAAATTTTAGTCACGACTTTGACTAGGTCACTATGAAACAATTCTTTGCCACATCTGTTGCCCCCCAGCTTTTTTGTCCATGTAATCAGCAACTTTGTTTGAGCTTTAAGATTCTAATTTTAAAGAAGAAGATTTTTTCCCCTGCACATCAACCATGTTTAGGAATCCTTATGGCATCATTATTTTTTTTGATTACATCGTACCATCTAGAGAAGTTAAAGTTTGGGTTAACTTCAGCTGGTTCCCTTTCACCAACTGTAGTCAATCATTATCAATAACAAGAAATTAATCCACATTACAGTTAAATGACATTATAGAACTTTCTACAGCTCCAAATTAATAACCTAATTTACTGTATAAAATTTTTAGACATATTTCTAAAACTACACAATACACTTGGCACTCAGGTGGCACAGTGGATTATTATGCTAGATCACACAGTGGAGAGCTCCAACAAACATGTCAGTTAATGTTTTTCCCAATTACTGCTGAAAGATCTGACCTTCAGGTGGTGAAGGTTGTACATAGGTTTCACAGCATGACTTTTCTTACATGATAAGTCTCTTTGTAAGAATCCACCACTGGAAGGTGTTATAGAAGCAGCCAGAGTCTGCATGTGTTGGAGCTAGTTTTCAGCTCTGTTTAGCCAACATAAACGCAGGCTGCAGAGGAATTGCAATAGGGAATTAAAATATTAATAATTACATTATTTATTCAGAAAATAAAATGTTGCTAATATTCTGAGATTTTCATGATTTATATGATGTACTCTGCTTGTAAATGTATGCATACGTTTTTCATTTTATTTTATTATCTTTTATTTTATTTCATTTTCTACTGCATGAGTCAGGAATGCCTTGGACAGGTTGTCAATCCAGCACAGGTGTAAGTAAATCTTTCACCATAATTGTTATTCATTTATTTTAATACATCTCTATGTATTTTTCAGTTGGGTGGACGGTTCTCCAGTTGTTTATACAGCATGGAATCAAAATGAGCCAAACTTTGCCAACAATGACGAGAACTGTGTTACCATTTATAAGAGTATGGGTAAGTCTACTGGATCTAAATTGTTTGTTACAAATCAGACTGTATAATATGGAACAGTTATTAAATACAATCAAAACATCTCTGTCTGTCAGGCTTTTGGAATGATATAAACTGTGGAGTACAGATACCCTCAATTTGTAAAAGAAGTGACAAATTTGCCACCAGCACATCAGCCCCTACCACTGCACCAAAGGGAGGTTGTGCACCTGAATGGACCTCTTTTCAGGGAAAAGTAAGTCATTTTACATTGCCCAGCTACAAAGCAAATCTTCCAATGACTATCCAGGGTCAACATGACTGCTAGCATGAAATGTTGGCAACATTGCTAACAACAAGCTAACATTTCTAACATTATTTTTTTTTACAGTGTTATAAATTTGTAGGAAAAGATAATGAGAAAACATGGCATGATGCTAGGCAGTACTGCATCTCTCAAGGAGGCAACTTGGTGTCTATTCAAAGTCAAGCAGAACAAGGTAATATCTTAACTACAGTACTCTGCAACCATGAACCAAAGCAGTTTGTTTTTGTTGCATACTTAAAAAATAACACATAATACATACACTGGTCAGCCATAACATTAAAACCACCTTCTTAATTTACACTCGCTGTCCATTCTATCAGCTCCACTTACCATACAGAAGCACTTTGTAGTTCTACAATTACTGACTGTAGTCCATCTGTTTCTCTACATACCTTTTTAGTCTGCTTTCACCCTGTTCTTCAATGGTCAGGACCCCCACAGGACCACCACAGGGTAGGTATTATTTAGGTGGTGGATCATTCTCAGCACTGTAGTGACAGTGACATGGTGGTGGTGTGTGAGTGTGTGTTGTGCTGCTGGAGTGTTAAAATACCATGTCCACTCACTGTCCACTTAAGACACATTAGACACTCCTACCTAGTTGGGTTACCTTGTAGATGTAAAGTCAGAGACGATTGCTCATCTATTGCTGCTGTTTGAGTTGGTCATCTTCGAGACCTTCATCAGTGGTCACAGGACGCTGTTGGCTGTATATATTTTTGGTTGGTGGACTATTCTCAGTCCAGCAGTGACAGTGAGGTGTTTAAAAACTCAATCAGCGCTGCTGTGTCTTATCCACTCATACCAGCACAACACACACTAACACACCACCACCATGTCACCACCGTGTCACTGCAGTGCTGAGAATGATCTACCACCCAAATTTTACCTCCTCTGTAGTGGTCCTGGGAGAGTCCTGACCATTGAAGAACAGCACGAAAGGGGGCTAACAAAGCATGCAGAGAAACAGATGGACTACAGTCAGTAATTGTAGAATTACAAAGTGCTCCTATACGGTAAGTGAAGCCAATTAAATGGACAATGTGTGTAGAAACAAGGAAGTGTAAGGTTCTGTGGCGTCAGTGGTACTTACCACTCTTCCCTGATGTCACAGAGCCTTACAGAGCTCAGTAGAGGAAGGCCTTAAATAATAGGCCTTCCAATTAGGGCGAATTGCCTGCAGCTGTGGGCTGGCTTACTTAAGCCAGCTCTGCACAGCAGCGGGTGTCGCACCTTTTGTCTGCTTTTGTTTCTTTTGTTTGTTTTTTCAGTTCTCTGGTGGCAGCGCATCCACGCTTTCATAGGTCAGACGGTATCCCCTGGTGGCATGTGCCATTAGGGTGTGTAGACTGCAAGGTCGAGGTAACATCTTTATTTAGCCTATTGCTTTAGCGTGGTGCGACGCCGTGCAGCCCTCGTGCTGCCTTTTCTTTGTTCGGTTAGCGTTAGCGGTGCGGCTAAACAGCAAGCGATATCGCTTGCAGCCGTATCCGCATTATCCTCTTATCTTAAGTGGTCATTTGGTTTCGTAACCGCTGGATGGTGAGGCCGTTAAGTGTTCGGCTCTCGCGTCAACATCCCCGGTTCGAATCCGCACTTCTGAGGCTGTCTAACTGATTTGTTCTATTCTTCTCTTTTCAGATCGGCGAACTTCATTAGCTGTAACCTTCAGCGAAGCCACGCCGATCGCGTTCTTCCCGTAGCCCACCGCCGTGCGGGGGGCTGTTGATGTCCGGGAGTCCTTAACTCCCGTGTCATATTGCTGTAGTGCCTTAGCGCTTTCAGCTTGGTGGGTCAGTAACTGCCTGATGGTGATGCCGTCAAGCGCTCGGCTATAACGCCATTACCCGGTTTACACCCACCGCTTTATTTTCAGCGATAGTGGGATTAGTAACTGCCTGATGGTGATGCCGTCAAGCGCTCGGCTATAACGCCATTACCCGGTTCATACCCACCGCTTTATTTTCAGCGACAGTGGGATCAGTAACTGCCTGATGGTGATGCCGTCAAGCGCTCGGCTATAACGCCATTACCCGGTTCACACCCACCGCTTTATGTTTCAGCGCCTGTAGGTTCAGTAACTGCCTGATGGTGATGCCGTCAAGCGCTCGGCTATAACGCCATTACCCGGTTCATACCTAGCGCTTTATCTTCAGCGTCTACACACACCCCCTCACCCGCGCTACGTTAGCGCGGTGGCAACACAACCGCCATGCACCGGCGCGACCGGGGTTCGCGCCTTGCATTAATCTTTGTTTTCCTTTTTCAGTTTTCGTTGCCTGCATCGCCCAGCGGTCTCCAGCGGGGTTCATTATTGGTTTTGTTTTTGTTTTGTGTTTTGTGTTTAATTTTTCATTTCAAAAATAAAATTATTGTTTAAGTTAATCTCCGCACTTGAGTCCTTTCTCTCCCACGTGACAGGAAGTGGTCATAATAAAAAGACTAAGCCGTTAGTGGATACCTCATATATTTTTTATACCCAATCATAATTCCCTTACCTGTCACCAATTTATGTGCTTACTGTGGAATGTTTTAGCATGTTGTTTTTTTTTTTTTCAACTTGTTTTGAGTGTGTTGCAGAATTCAAAATTTGTTTATATTAACACATTTGCTTTTTAGTGACAAATACTAAGAAGTTTATGTTATAATTATTATAAGTTATTTTAAAGATTTAAGTTTTACTTAAACTGTTATGCTAATTATATCACATTGTACCATTACCAAATTTATACTACAAACATCACCAGTGGTCTCAGACATATGCCCCTAAATGTATGCTGAATCTTCAATATGCCAAACAAATTAGGGAATGCACTATAAAACTAAGATATGGGAATAACCTTAATTTGATATGCAGACCATACAATATTTTTACACCTTTTTCAGCATTTCTTACCACTAAGATGCTAAATTCACCTACTGACATGTGGATTGGACTGAATGATGTCAACTGGGAGATGAACTTCCTGTGGACAGATGGGAAAAGTGTTCGGTTTACCAACTGGGCCAAAGGTCATCCAGTGTCGGTGCCAGATGGACGCAGATCATATGGAGCAGATGTAAGTGCCTTTTACTTAGTACATACATGACAGGAAACACATTAGTCTATAGTTGTAACGAATTGGGGCTAGACGGGATAAGAGGGGGCGGACACACACGCAGAGTCAAGTCAAGTCAAGTCACCTTTATTTTTATAGCACATTTAAAAGACAACGTGTGTCAACCAAAGTGCTGTACATTAAAATGAAGTAAAAATAACACTCAACTATGCAACATTTAACAAATCATTAACATACAGTGTATCACAAAAGTGAGTACACCCCTCACATTTCTGCAAATATTTCATTATATCTTTTCATGGGACAACACTATAGAAATAAAACTTGGATATAACTTAGAGTAGTCAGTGTACAGCTTGTATAGCAGTGTAGATTTACTGTCTTCTGAAAATAACTCAACACACAGCCATTAATGTCTAAATGGCTGGCAACATAAGTGAGTACACCCCACAGTGAACATGTCCAAATTGTGCCCAAAGTGTCAATATTTTGTGTGACCACCATTATTATCCAGCACTGCCTTAACCCTCCTGGGCATGGAATTCACCAGAGCTGCACAGGTTGCTACTGGAATCCTCTTCCACTCCTCCATGATGACATCACGGAGCTGGTGGATGTTAGACACCTTGAACTCCTCCACCTTCCACTTGAGGATGCGCCACAGGTGCTCAATTGGGTTTAGTCCATCACCTTTACCTTCAGCTTCCTCAGCAAGGCAGTTGTCATCTTGGAGGTTGTGTTTGGGGTCGTTATCGTGTTGGAAAACTGCCATGAGGCCCAGTTTTCGAAGGGAGGGGATCATGCTCTGTTTCAGAATGTCACAGTACATGTTGGAATTCATGTTTCCCTCAATGAACTGCAGCTCCCCAGTGCCAGCAACACTCATGCAGCCCCAGACCATGATGCTACCACCACCATGCTTGACTGTAGGCAAGATACAGTTGTCTTGGTACTTCTCACCAGGGCGCCGCCACACATGCTGGACACCATCTGAGCCAAACAAGTTTATCTTGGTCTCGTCAGACCACAGGGCATTCCAGTAATCCATGTTCTTGGACTGCTTGTCTTCAGCAAACTGTTTGCGGGCTTTCTTGTGCGTCAGCTTCCTTCTGGGATGACGACCATGCAGACCGAGTTGATGCAGTGTGCGGCGTATGGTCTGAGCACTGACAGGCTGACCTCCCACGTCTTCAACCTCTGCAGCAATGCTGGCAGCACTCATGTGTCTATTTTTTAAAGCCAACCTCTGGATATGACGCCGAACACGTGGACTCAACTTCTTTGGTCGACCCTGGCAAAGCCTGTTCCGAGTGGAACCTGTCCTGGAAAACCACTGTATGACCTTGGCCACCGTGCTGTAGCTCAGTTTCAGGGTGTTAGCAATCTTCTTATAGCCCAGGCCATCTTTGTGGAGAGCAACAATTCTATTTCTCACATCCTCAGAGAGTTCTTTGCCATGAGGTGCCATGTTGAATATCCAGTGGGCCAGTATGAGAGAATTGTACCCAAAACACCAAATTTAACAGCCCTGCTCCCCATTTACACCTGGGACCTTGACACATGACACCAGGGAGGGACAACGACACATTTGGGCACAATTTAGACATGTTCACTGTGGGGTGTACTCACTTATGTTGCCAGCTATTTAGACATTAATGGCTGTGTGTTGAGTTATTTTTAGAAGACAGTAAATCTACACTGCTATACAAGCTGTACACTGACTACTCTAAGTTATATCCAAGTTTCATGTCTATAGTGTTGTCCCATGAAAAGATATAATGAAATATTTGCAGAAATGTGAGGGGTGTACTCACTTTTGTGATACACTGTACATACAAAATAACATAAATACACACCAACATATAAATCAAATAAAACCACTAAAACAAAGAAGGCTATGACAACCCAACAAATATTAAAAAGTTATTCATTAAGAGGACTCAAATGTCAAAGAAAACTAATGAGTTTTTAAATTTAACTTAAAGGCATCTATTGTGTGGGACACCATTATGAAAAGTGGAAGAGTCTTGGGGCAGCTACAGAAAAGGCCCGGTCACCCTTGAACCTAATTTGAGAACGTGGAATAGCTAAGAGCAGCTGGTTAAACAAAATGTTTATTAATAACAAAAGACAAGACAAGCAGTTCACAAGACAGGTTGGAACACAACAAAAACCTAAACCCTAAACTAAGCTAACACCAAACATGAACTGACTAACACAAAACAAGACTTCTAAACATGAATATGACAAACCAAACATAACATTAGCAAACAGGAGCAAACCAAAACAAGGTAAAGGCAAACAGACAGAGGCAAACCAAATCAAATCTAAAAGCAAATCAGATCAAAATAGTCTTTGCTGACTGATCCACAGCTGCACCCGTATAAACCATGGGCAATCCACTTGGGATGAAGTGCAACTGTAAATAATCAGAAGGAAACCAATCCTGATGAGGGGCAGTTGACTGACAATGAAAACAAACATTTCTCTAACATGTGCTCCTGGAGAAGTGGGCGTGGCAGGTGCACCTGAGTTCCAGGACCACACAGAGGCTGAAATCATGACAATAGTCAATGATTGTCAAAAACTTATGCTTACCCTGCTTAAAATACACATCTAAATGTTTGTAGTCATTTTAAATTCAGATTAATTGATTCAGATTAAAACAGTGAAAAAATATTTATATAAAACAGGCAGTTTAGAAGTACTTTCAAGAAAAGATGAATGAAAATGAAAAATTAGGGAGCTGTTGCATTTCATCTTGAGGTTGGCATCACCTATCTAAGCTCCACAATATTAAACCAATCACATCCTATAATCAGAAGCTTATTAGATGATTATGAATTACCCAAAAATGTTATGACTTTCCATGACTGCTAGGCTAATATCCTGGTGTGTCTTCTATGGGCTAACATAGGCTACAAATGCTCTAACAAATCTAAAGTTTAGCCATGTTTGAGTTTGAGTGTAAAAAATAAGGATGTAAGGAAAAGTAAAATAAGGTACTAATTTATTGGTACTATTTATACTTACTTAATGGTAAGGTAACTCTTTATTCGGGTGGCAGTGGGTAGCACTGTCGCCTCACAGCAAGAAGGTCCTGGGTTCGATCCCCAGATGGGGCGGTCTGGGTCCTTTCTGTGTGGAGTTTGCATGTTCTCCCCATGTCTGCGTGGGTTTCCTCCGGGAGGTCTGGTTTCCTCCCACAGTCCGAAGACATGCAAGTGAGGTAAAATGGAGATACAAACTCACTCAAATGCTTACGCTTGCCCATTTTTACTGCTTCCAACACATCAACTTTGAGGATAAAATGTTCACTTGCTGCCAAATATATCCCACCTACTAACAGGTGCTGTGATGAAGAGATAATCAGTGTTATTTACTTCACCTGTCAGTGCTCATAATGTTATGCCTGGTCGGTGTAAGCATCCTTTAATGGAGTTTGCATGTTCTCCACGTGTCTGCGTGGGTTTCCTCCGGGTGCTCCGGTTTCCTCCCACAGTCCAAAGACATGCAACTGAGGTAAATTGGAGATACAAAATTGTCCAAGACTGTGTTTGATATAACCTTGTGTGAACTGATGAACCTTGTGTAATGAGTAACTACCGTTCCTGTCATAAATGTAACCAAAGTGTAAAACATGATGTTAAGATCCTAATAAACAAACAAACAAAACTATTTAGTCATCTGTAATAACTACTTTATTCTGATCAGGCTCTTGGTGGGTCCAATCCCACAAGAAAACATTAGGCACATAGTGAGAATATTCCCTAGAATGAATCAGTCACTAACACAATTTACTAAATTACCCCTAGGGGTAATTTAGAAAACACAATTCATCCTCTGCATGTTTTCAGGAAAAAATATTGAACATAGTACCTTGTCCGCTAGGGTTAAATACGCACAAATATTTTGACACTACTGAATAAATAAATAATTAAATAGGTGAAAATATTATTATGTAAACTAAACTATGCAAGCTAGGCTAATTAGCCACTAGTGACCAATTTTGCTAGCTTTAGCAGATTGTGCAAGTGCTATTTAGAATAGTTTGGTACTAAACATCCCAGCTGCTAGTACTATAGTCTGAATACATTTACATACTAATACTATATATATGTGTGTTAAAATAAAATGAGAACCTTAATGTACTGTGTACTGATTTGATGTAATTGTTGTATGCATATTAGGGATGTAACGATGCACCACAAGACAGTTAAAAATTGGTGCACGTGCCACGATTTGAATCGGTTATTCACTTTAAACAGCAGAGGGCACTGGTGCTATTTTTTTTGTTTTACACAAAAAGAGAAACCAGCATTGTTTTGCATAGTTTGCACCTACCTCAGAAATAAAAGGGTATTCATTAATTAGATAAATAAAAGATAAGCACAAATACAATATTTTATTTTATTTTAAAGAGAAATAATAAAAGGAAACTTTTTGTCTTCAATTTCATTTTGTTTAAAAAAATCGGGAAAAAATTGTATCGTGAACCCAGTATCGTGAATCGTATCACATCGTGGGCAGAGTGTATCGTTACATCCCTAATGCATATAGATACATGCATAAAATGGTGTAGGCTGTGGTTTGTTTTATGGAATAAAAAGAACAAATAGCCATTATTTGATTTGTACATTTATCATGTATGTCATGATTTGTTGATCTCAATTTTGGATTGAGATCAAGATGGAAAAAAGGTCTAGAGACTCCTAATGGTTCATTATTGGGGAAATGTGGTGTATAAAAAAAAAAAACATTACAGACAATACTGCTTGACCCATGAAGCAGTAGATCCATTAAGCAGTAGGAATATAACTAATTTATTCTGGTTTAGGTGTGACCGAAGTGTTTATTGGAAGTTGCCATAAAGTATACAAACTTATTTTGTCTGCCTTTTCAGCTTTTTTGTGAGGAAAATGAGAATATGTGCTCAGGTTGTCAGACCAGTAGCTTGTGCCTGACATTCAATGTTTCTACCACAGAAAAAACACTCAGCAGATGTATTAAATTACCTTGTCTTTTTCCCACCATGTATATAAAAAATAAACATTGTTTGTGATACATCTAGCAATTATTGGCACCCTGCATTTAGTACTTAACAGCACTTGCTTTAATGCTTAGATTAGAGAATTCAGAGCAGGGAATCTAAGAGCATTACTCAATACCGAATCTCTATAGATCCTTCAGGCTTTTAAGGCCTCGCTTTAATGCATTTTAATAGAGTTTAGGTCATGGTACTGGTACCCTACCATATTTAACAGTAGGGATTTGCTTCCTTACTATACACAGATCAGGCATAATATTATGACCACCTTCCTAATATTGCGTTGCTCCCCCTTTTGCTGCCCCATACGCAACAAACTGCGATGCACTGTGTATTCTGACACCTTTCTATCAGAACCAGCATTAACTTCTTCAGCAATTTGAGCTACAGTAGCTCGTCTGTTGGATTGGACCACACTGGCCAAACTTCACTCCCCACGTGCATCAATGAGCCTTGGCCGCCAGGTTACCACTGTTCCCTCCTTGGACCACTTTTGATAGATACTGACCACTGCATACTGGGAACACCCCCACACTAGCCATAACAATTTGGCCCTCGTCAAACTCGCTCAAATTCTTTCGCTTGCTCATTTTTCCTGCTTCTAACACATCAACTTTGAGGATAAAATGTTCACTTGCAGCCTAATATTTCCCACCCACTTACAGGTGCTGTGATAAAGAGATAATCAGTGTTATTCACTTCACCGGTCAGTGCTCATAATGTTATGCCTGGTCGTGTAAGCATCCTTTAATGTCCAAACCTACATTTAATGTTTGTTGTGCTAGTATTTAGTGAACTCTTGGCATTTGCATTTGTGATTTTATAAGATCACTAGACTTTGTGATATAAAAATGCTTCTAAAGCCATTTTTCTCATCATTAATAAAGAATTGAAACAGAAAGTCATGAATTTTGACAACTGTTGAGACATGGATTCCACAAGACATTTTAACGTGTTGTGTGGTATCTGGTACATGGGCATTACAAACAGGCCCTTCAGCGTCTGTACATTGTGAGGTGGATCGTATAGTGTGTATCCTGATGCCATCCCTTCCTGGGGTAAATGATGCAGACAAGCCTGTTTGTCCACATGATCTTGGAGAAAAAGGTTTGTGCTATCGACAGTGGACAGGGGTCAGCCCCATACACAGAAGGTTTTTTGCAATTTGTGCCACAGTAGCCTTACTGGTCCATACCAGATGCCATGGCATTAAGCACTCTGTAATCAGTGAGTCTTTGTAGCCCAACAACATGTTGGCAATACATAGCGTGTCTCTTCTCAAAATCATTGTTGGGGAGTTCTCATCACAGCTGCCTGTGAGCACCCCCTGATGTTTTAGAAATGCTTTAACCCAGACTTCTTGCTATAAGGAATGGATATTTTGGAAGATGGTTCTAAAGTTTGGCTAAGTGGTATTATTTAGTGTTAGATATGGACACTTATATGGATTACCAAGGGTAGCAATCATTTTGGAACTAACTGTAGATATGTTGTAAAATCTCACTTTTTTAATACAGGTCAGGTTTCCAATGTGGCAGTATGATCATCATGAGGAAATAAGGGTAGGTCTGATACATTCATGCATGGATTTTAGTGTTTGACTACAGTTGCTTCTTATCCGGGACACAGTTAAATCTAATTTAGTTTTAATCTAGCTTCAGTGAAGTAAATGTTTGTCATAAGACAACAAATTGAGATTTTGTGGCATAAAATAATAACAAGTACCTTTTCACATCAGGCCATACAGATGTTCTATTGGATAACGTGGTACAAATTCTCCTCAGTTTTCCAAAATATTGTTGAAAGCCTTCCCAGAGGACTGGAGACTGTTATAATCTCAAATGGGTTCTTGACTCCTGAAGCAGATTCATTAATTCATTCACTCTCTGTTGTACCACTGCTTCATCCTGGTCTGGTGGGTCTGGTTCATTGGGCGAAATGCAGGAAACACCCTGGACAGTAGTACATCAAGGGCAGACATACAAACAAACATATTCACTCACACACACACACACACACACACACACACACACACACACACACACACACACACACATACACACACACACACACACACACACACACACACACACTCACTCTTAGGACAATTTCTAGTACAACCCCAATTCCAATGAAGTTGGGACGTTGTGTAAAACATAAATAAAAACAGAATACGATGATTTGCAAATCCTTTTCAACCCATACTCAATTGAATACACTACAAAGACAAGATATTTATTGTTCAAACGGATAAACTTTATTGTTTTTTTGCAAATATTCACTCATTTTGAATTTGATGCCTGCAACACGTTCCAAAAAAGTTGGGACAGGGGCAACAAAAGACTGGGAAAGTTGAGGAATGCTCAAAAAACACCTGTTTGGAACATTCCACAGGGGAACAGATTAATTGGAAACAGAGTGTCATGATTGGGTATATAGGGAGCATCCCCGAAAGGCTCAGTCGTTCACAAGCAAGCATGGGGCGAGGTTCACCACTTTGTGAACAACTGGGTGAGCAAATAGTCCAACAGTTTAAGAACAACGTTTCTCAACGTGTAATTGCAAGGAATTTAGGGATTTCATCATCTACAGTCCATAATATCATCAAAAGATTCAGAGAATCTGGAGAAATCTGTGCAAGTAAGCAGCAAGGCCGAAAACCAACATCGAATGCCCGTGACCTTCGATCCCTCAGGCGGCACTGCATTAAAAACCGACATCATTCTGTAACAGATATGACCTCATGGGCTCATGAACACTTTAGAAAACCATTGTCAGTGAACACAGTTTGTCGCTCCATCTACAAGTGCAAGTTAAAACTCTACCATGCAAAGCAAAAGCCATATATCAACAACACCCAGAAACGCCGCCGGCTTCTCTGGGCCCGAGCTCATCTGAGATGGACTGACGCAAAGTGGAAGTGTCCTGTGGTCTGACAAATCCACATTTCAAATTGTTTTTGAAAATCATGGACGTCGTGTCCTCCGGGTCAAAGAGGAAAAGGACTGTCCGGATTGTTATCAGCGCAAAGTTCAAAAGCCAGCATCTCTGATGGTATGGGGGTGTGTTAGTGCCCATGGCATGGGTAACTTGCACATCTGTGAAGGCACCATTAATGCTGAAAGGTACATAGAGGTTTTGGAGCAACATATGCTGCCATCCAAGCAACGTCTTTTTCAGGGACGTCCCTTATTTCAGCAAGACAATGCCAAGCCACATTCTGCACGTGATACAACAGCGTGGCTTCATAGTAAAAGAGTGCGGGTACTAGACTGGCCTGCCTGTAGTCCAGACCTGTCTCCCATTGAAAATGTGTGGCGCATTATGAAGCGCAAAATACGACAACGGAGACCCCGGACTGTTGAGCAACTGAAGTTGTACATCAAGCAAGAATGGGAAAGAATTCCACTTACAAAGCTTCAACAATTAGTGTCCTCAGTTCCCAAACGCTTATTGAGTGTTGTTAAAAGGAAAGGTGATGTAACACAGTGGTAAATGTGGTAAACATGCCCCTGTCCCAACTTTTTTGGAACGTGTTGCAGGCATCAAATTCAAAATGAGTAATTATTTGCAAAAAACAATAAAGTTTATCCGTTTGAACATTAAATATCTTGTCTTTGTAGTGTATTCAATTGAGTACGGGTTGAAAAGGATTTGCAGATCATCGTATTCTGTTTTAATTTATGTTTTACACAACATAACATTTTTTCCCAACTTCATTGGAATTGGGGTTGTAGGTAGACAGAACCCTGGCTGTCTGGCCGGGAAATGAAACCCAGGCCCTTCTTGCTGTGAGGTGACAGTGCTACCCATTATGCTGCTCCTGAAGCAGACTATTTACATAAATGGGTCAAGCCATGTTTTTATCTACATCCGTAAAACCCTGAAATGTGTAGGACCAGTTTGAAGTTTATGCTCCCAATTATTGACAAATGTGTTGTGTTAAATCGGTGGGTAGCACTGTCGCCTCACAGCAAGAAGGTCCTGGGTTCGATCCCCAGGCGGGGCAGTCTGGGTCCTTTCTGTGCGGAGTTTGCATGTTCTCCCCGTGTCTGCATGGGTTTCCTCCGGGAGCTTTGGTTTCCTCCCACAGTCCAAAAACATGCAGTCAAGTTCATTGGAGACACTTAATTGCCCTATTGGTGAATGGGTGTGTGTATGTGTGTGTGTGTCTGCCCTGCAATGGACTGGCGCCCCATCCAGGGTGTTACTGTGTGCCTTGTGCCCACTGAAAAGCTGGGATAGGCTCCAGCATCCTGCGCGACCCTAATTAAATGAGAGCTTAAGAAAGTGAGTAAGTGAGAGTGAGTGAGTGTATTAAATAATAACATTTTTGGAATCTTCTACATTAGCACATGAGCATATGAACCTAGTAATGCTCGATTGTTGAAACACTTGGGAACTGGTCTCAGCAGATAGTTGGATTGGCGCTTGCAGCACTCTACCGCAGGTTAATTTCCAAACATTGAGAAGGGCCTTGATGTGTCAGATGGTTGCACTCTTGTTTTTTGTCTTCTCTTGATGTTGGAATAGAGGAGCACAGAAGTCAGACTAATTATATGCAAGCAGTGAAGAGGTTGGATTCTTTATGTGCAACCGAATCTAGGAGGGTTCTTCAAAAAGTTTCCACAGTTTTTATTTAACACGTTTCTACAGTCACCAACTTTTTAATGCCATCAGCAAAAAATGTTTTTGGTTGAGTGTGTAGTCACTGATGCACCACTGCTTTCACATCATCATCTCATGAAAATCTTCTACCCCTTAAAGCTTCTTTGAGCATCCAAAAAGGTGGAAATCACTCACTTACTCTGGTCTTAACCAGTTATCCAATTAGGGTTGCAGGGGGTGCTGGAGCCTATCCCAGCTTTTCAATGGGTACAAGGCACACATTAACACCCTGGATGGGGCGCCAGTCCATCGCAGGGCAGACACACACACATACACACACCCCTTCACGTACAGGGCAATTCAGTGTCTCCAATTAACCTGACTGCATGTTTTTGGACTGTGGAAGGAAACTGGAGCTCCCGGAGGAAACCCACACAGACCAACTCCGCACAGAAAGGACCCAGACCGCCCCGCCTGGGGATCGAACCCAGGACCTTCTTGCTGTGAGGTGACAGTGCTACCCACTGAGTCACCATGCCACCCACGTGGAAATCAGATGGCGCTAAATCCAGACTATAAGCTCTCTCTTAGTCTCTCAGACACGATCAATTATTACTCCTCTCACCCTCACAGTTTCCAACCAAAATATAAAAGTGCTGAAACTTTTTAAAGATCCTTTTAAATCATACATTCAAAACTTTACCTTGGCCATTGGTAGTCTCTAAATGCTGAAGATTTAACCTGAATCTACACTTGTGGTTAGATTAGAATAAATTATGCGAATAATGGTGTAACATTCTGAAATCTTCTGAAACTTCTAAGCTCTGTGTCTGAGTAAAACACAAACTGAACTGAGCTCATTGAACTCTTTGAACTCTAACTACAGCAGCTGTCACTTACTTGGGAGGTGTGGTTTTTGGTGGATGTAGCCAATGTAAACAGAAATGTGATTCTTACCTCAGCCCCACTACAAAGATTAACCATTTGTAGTCACTAGATGGTGCTCTGGATTTAGTTTTGACATAAACATGCTAAGCTTGGCTTCTTTAACGTGAAAATCATTTTTAAAACTTGTTTAGGTAAATAGTAACACTCCTAACAAAAATATACTTGATTAGGCATGCAATACAGTGGTTCTTCAGGTTTATATGTCATTACTGTGGCTATTGGGCAAAACATAATTTCTTATTGCATATTTTGATTTAAAAGAGAATACACAAAAAAGAGGAGGTTGCCGCTCAGGTGGCGCAGCAGTAAAAACACACACTAGTGCACCAAAGCTGGGATTTCAAATACATAGTATCAAATCTCAGCTCTGCCATCTGGCTGGGCTTAGCAGTCACATAAACAAAGATTGGCCTGTTGTTCATATAGGGGTGGGTTATAGGGACTCCTCATAACTGATGCGACTGCAACCTCTGCTGGCTGATTGATGGCGCCTGCACTGAGGTGGGGATCCTGGGCGGATCAGGGTGTGTCTCTCCGTACACAAGGCTGATTCGCATTTACGTACTCGCCTACTGTGGGTGATAAAATGCATACGGCTGCTTACCACGTGTCAGAGGGGGCGTGGGTTAGCTTCATTCTCCTCAAATCAGAGCGGGGGTCGGCATTAGTGGAGAGGAAGTGTGACGCAATCGGGCAATTGTCCGCACTAAAAAGTCGGGAGAAAAAGGGGAGAAAATGCATAAACAAAATATAAAAAAAGAGAAGGATAACAATTATAATAATAATAATAATAATAATAATCACATGTATCAGAACAACAGAATAAAACAATTGTTGGACTGTCTTTAGAAAAATTAAACCTAGCATGTTTTTTTTTTTTTTTTCATTTTGGGTATGTTATGATTCCGATCCCAGATTTGGAGTCACTAAAGTTCAAGATGCAATGTGAGTCAGTTTGAGCTAGTAATGTTTTAAAGTCCTGTGGTGATTGACAGCCCTAGACGAATGAGAGTACATTCTGTCTTCTGTCTTCTGAGTTTCCTTGTGGCATTTGGGGTGATAAACATCTGTGTGAATTGCTTCATTGCTTCGTTTTAACACATCCAGCAGACTTTTTGGTGAGAGTTACTTTCTCTGTAAATATAATCATATGTTTTTGTTCTGGTAATGGGTCATAAACAGCTTAAGAAATTAGCTGTTCTGTTTAGGAGACAGTGACTGAGTTTTTGGGCCACTGTTATTTTTTTTTTATTTGACTTCTACAACCCCTGGCAAAAATTATGGAATCACCACTCTTGGAAGATGTTCTGTCAATTGTTTAATTTTGTAGAAAAAAAATAAATCACAGACATGCCACAAAACTATCATTTTTCAAAATGTCAACCTTCTGGCATTAAGAAACAATAAAAAAAAGAAACAAATATAATAGTTGTGGTCAGTCACAATTGCTTTTTTTAGATCAAGTAGAGGAAAAAAATATGGAATCACTCAAATCTGAGGAAAAAATTATGGAATCACTCTGTAATTTGCAGTTTAAAAACAAATGGGAAGGTTGTAAAAGGGAAGCATACTGGTAGACCAAGTAAGACATCAAAGCATCAAGATAGAAAACTTAAAGCAATATGTCTTGAAAACAGAAAATGCACAACAAAACAAATGAGAAACAAGTGGCCGGAAAGTGGAGTCAATGTCTGTGACTGAACTGTAAGAAATCACCTAAAAGAAATGGGATTTACATACAGAAAAGCCAAACAAAAGCCATCATTAACACCTAAAAAGAAAAGAACAAGGTTAAAGTAGGCTAAAGAAAAGCAATCGTGGACTGTGGGTGACTGGATAAAAGTGATCTTCAGTGATGAATCGCGAATCTGCATTGGGCAAGGTGATGATGCTGGAACTTTTGTTTGGTGTCTGTCCAATGAAATTTATGAAGATAACTGCCTAAAGAAAACATGTTAATTTCCACAGTTGTTGATGATATGGGCCTGCATGTCGGGTAAAGGCACAGGGGAGATGGTCTTCAATAAATGCCAAAGTCCACATTGAAATTTTGGACGCTTTTCTTATTCCATCAGTTGAAAGGATGTTTGGTGATGATGACTTCATTTTTCAAGATGATAATGCATCTTGCCATAGGGCAAAGGACGTGAAAACTTTCCTTCAAGAAAACATATAATGTCAATGGCATGGCCTGCAAATAGTCCGGATCTCAATCCATTTGAAAATCTCTGGTGGAAATTGAAGAAAATGGTCAATGACAAGGTTCCAACCTGCAAAGCTGATCTGGCAACAGCAATAAGAGAGAGTTGAAGGCAGATTGATGAAGAATACTGTTTGTCATTAGTTAACTCCATGCCTCAGAGAGTTTAAACCATTATAAAAGCCAGAGGTGGTGCAACAAAGTAATAATGGTGCAGTGTTTTCTAATGATTCCATAATTTTATCCTCAGATTTGAGTGATTCCATATTTTTTTCCTCTACTTGATCTAAAAAAAAGCAATTGTGACTGACCACAACTATTATATTTGTTTCTTTTTTTATTGTTTCTTAATGCCAGAGGGTTGACAGTTTGAGAAATGATAGTTTTGTGGCATGTCTGTGATTTATTTTTCTACAAAATTAAACAATTGAAAGAACATCTTCCAAGAGTGGTGATTCCATAATTTTTGCCAGGGGTTGTATATTAGGGGGCTAAATAATGTCCTGAATTTCATCCTTTACAGTTTGACTGTGTCATCATGGTAAAGGATCCAGACAGGATGACTGGCATGTGGAAGGTTGAAGACTGCGGTCAGAAACTAGGTTTCGTGTGCAAGAGAAAAATTGGTAAGTTGAAATAGCTGCAGCCCATATAAAATCTAACTTTATGACTTTAAGAGGACAATTTCATTTCACTTTTGCCATTACTGTGTTTTTGATCTTACCAGACTCTCAGATCCAAGTTCCAGCAACAACAGTGTCACCAAGGACTTATCTTAAACTAGGAAATAATTCATATAAGATAAACAGTGAGAAGATGAGCTGGGATGAGGCCAGGAGGCAGTGTAAGGCAGACGATGCTGACTTAGCCAGCGTGCTTGACTCCATTACCCAGGCTCTCATCTCTCTCAGGATGCTCAGACTCAAAGAACCATTGTGGATTGGACTTAACGGCAATATTGTAAGCAAACAAATTAAAAATGTTTGTTTAAGAAGATTAAAATTATATTTGTTTATTAATTGCAACATTAGTTTCATATCTGGCACAGCAGAAATAAAGCCTAATGTAGAAAACAAGAATTACAAAGGCACTTCTGCTTTCTAATCTAACTGTTTTAACATGAAAAAGTTTTACCATTTTATTTATTTGGACTGAATAATAAATGAATGTTTAAAAGATGTTTAGAGATGCTGTTAATGTATGAAAATTAAAAAAAAAATTCTTATAGACAGGTGGACGATATCGCTGGGTGGACAACTGGTTGATGCGCTATGCTAAGTGGGCACGGGGCGAGCCAGCGACAAGCCGTGGCTGTGTGTTCATTGACACAGATGGTACATGGAAAACAACAAAATGCAGCAATACCTACTATTCTATATGCAAACACTCATCAGGTACGCCATTTTGTAGCTTGTACATTTTATAACTTCTAATATGTAATCATACACCAATCAGTCATAACATTAAAACCACCTCCTTGTTTCTACACAGAAGCACTTTGTAGTTCTACAATCACTGACTGTAGTCCATCTGTTTCTCTGCATGCTTTGTTAGCCCCCTTTCATGCTGTTCTTCAATGGTCAGGACCACTACAGAGTAGGTATTATCTGGGTGGTCATTCTCAGCACTGCAGTGACACTGACATGGTGGTGGTGTGTTAGTGTGTGTTGTGCTGGTATGAGTGGATAAGACACAACAGCGCTGATGGAGTTTTTAAACACCTCACTGTCACTGCTGGACTGAGAATAGTCCACTAACCAAAAATATCCAGCCAACAGCATCCTGTGGGCAGCGTCCTGTAACCACTGATGAAGGTCTAGAAAATGACCAACTTAAACAGCAGCAATAGACGAGCGATCGTCTCTGACTTTACATCTACAAGGTGGACCAACTAGGTAGGAGTGTCTAATAGAGTGGACAGTGAGTGGACACGGTATTTAAAAACCCCAGCAGCACTGCTCTGTCTGATCCACTCATACCAGCACAACACACACTAACACACCACCACCATGTCAGTGTCACTGCAGTGCTGAGAATGATCCACTACCTAAATAATACCTGCTCTGCAGTGGTCCTGTGGGGGTCCTGACCATTGAAGAATAGGGTGACAGCAGGTTAAAAAGGTATGTAGAGAAACAGATGGACTACAGTCAGTAATTGTAGAACTACAAAGTTATGAAACATATCATACAACAAAGTCAACTTTAGTTTAACACAACACATTTATTTCACATAGCAATTTCACTTATCTGAAGCCTTACCTCCAAAGTCAAAATCTTAAGTTTTTAGAGGATCACTATGCTATGATGAGGCTAAAAATTATGAATCATACCTTTTGGTATGCAAAAATGAAATTAATTAATTGTGACCTTTATTTGCAGATATTGCTCCCACTGATCCTCCTCAGTTACCAGGACGATGCCCAGAACCAAAAAAATCCAAGACATGGGTTCCCTTCCGTGGACACTGTTATGTTTTCTTTGCCTCTAGGAGTGAGAACTGGGCTCATGCTACAGTAGAGTGTATGAGAATGGGTACGTTGGTCTATTTCAAACAGAAATTTGTCAATTTGTAGCAAATGTGGTGAAAATTGGACCATGTTAGAGCAAGTTACTCTTTTTTAATACATCAGGGGTCCAGATGTTGTGCTCCAATTAGCAGGTAATGCAATTTTTAATATGCCAGTGATTTTGTCTATGTACAGGTGCATCACTGGTAAGTGTGGAGGATGCACTGGAATCACAATTCATTCAACAAAATATTGAGATTCTTCATGATGAAGCCAAATCTTTCTGGATAGGCATGCATCGCAGCCACGCAGGTCTGAAACCTCTTTATATAAAACTTTCCACAGCTAGTGTTGCTTCCACATAATTAACCTTCTGTGTATTTCTGTGTGTGTATGTATGTGTCCTTTTCAGGTGACTGGATGTGGATTGATCAAACAATTGTTGACTACACTAACTGGGCAACACGTTCACCCTCTAGCCATGGTGACTGTGTGGAGACCAGATCTGATAGTGGCGTTTGGTTGAATTCCCACTGCAGTGGCTACAAGGCCTACATCTGTAAAACTCCCAAAGGTAAACCTTACAATGGTCCAAACAAACGTATGATATATCGATAATTAGTCTAAAACAGGTGTATTTTACCTGTAAGTCACTTTATAAAACTAATCATCTGTTCCTCAATGATGAGCGCTTTTGTGCTTAGTACTTTAAACATGACATTGATAATGTCAACACTGGCCAGCAGTAGTCATACTGACAACATCACATAGAGGTCGCTCTTTATTAATAATACCATTTTTTAAAAATGGCTCAGTGAGTAGCCAAAGTCCAAAGACATGCAGTCAAGTTAACTGGATCTATTATAAGAGTGTGAGTGAGTGTGCGTGGAGTCCTGTGATGGACTGGTGACCAGCTTGGGGTCTTTCATACCTTTTGACCAGTGATCAGACCCACCGTGACTTTAGGATAAAGCAGTGGTAAAACAGACAATAAATGAAATAATGTTTTTGAAATGGGATGCTCAACAAGAAATGTTTCTAGATCATTTAAGCTATAATGCTCCACAATAAGCAGGTAAATTGGTAACAGGTGAGGAAATCCTGATTTGGTATAAAAGGAGGGTCCACCAAAGGATCAGTCTGTAAAAGCATTTGATGAGTTATGACGCACCATGTTGTGTTAACATTTACATTTTCAGCATTTAGCAGACGCCTTTATCCAAAGCGACTTACATTACTGTTACAGTATACAGTCTGAGCAATTGAGGGTTAAGGGCCTTGCTCAAGGGCCCAACAGTAGCAACCTGGCAGTGGTGGGGCTAGAACCATAAACCTTTGGATCACTAGTTCAGTACCTTAACCACTAGGCTACAGCTTGCACAGAGTTAAACCCTAGGAGAAAATTGTCAGTCAGAAAAAAAAGAGTTCAACTTCTCAATGCAAGATTTGTCTTTCACCATCTACTGTTCATAATATTGTGAAACAGTTCAGAGAATCTGGAGAGATCTCAATCCGTGTAGGGCAAAGCTGGAAACCACTGTTGAATGTGCATGGCCTTTAACAGCTCAGACATTTTATGAGAAACTGTCGTTACTGTGATAAATGTAGACACATGAGCTAGGGGTGCTTTAGAAAACCATTGTTACTTAACACAGTCTACTGCCACATTATAAAAGCAACCCCTAAATTAGAAAAAATTGGGACCGTGAGAAAAATACAAATAAAATAATGCAGTGTTTCTTACATTTACTTGACTTTTCACTTTTATTTAATTGCAAACTGCAAGAACCATTTCAGGCCTGCATCACATTAAAAAAGTTGGGTCAGGGCAATTTATGGATAGTAATGACATAATGATGCGATTTTAAACAGGTGATGTTAACAGGTGATTGTAATTATGATTTGGAACAACAGCAGTATCTATGACAGGCTGAGTCTTTGAGGAGCAAAGATGGGCAGAGGATCTCCAGTTTGTAAACACATGCTTTATTACTATTATTGGATTATTGAAATCCTTCCTCAAAGAAAGATTGGGAGGGATTTGCATGTTTTCCCCTCTACAGTGCATAATATAATTAAAAGATTCAAGAAATCAGCAGTTTCAGTGCAGAAAGCTTAAGGGCGCAAGCCTAAAATGAACCATCCTTCATTGCTTTGACAAAGTTTTGTAAGGCACTACAATACAACTTCTTTTAAGTGTAGTTAAAAGAAATGGCAACATTACTAAGTGGTAAATGCTTTACCATTTAAACTTTTTGGAATGTGTTGCAGGCCTGAAATGCAGGAATGGATGTTTATTAAATGAAATTAAGTTGATTAGACAAAACATAAAATATCTTGGTTTCATAGTGTCTGCAATGAAATAAAAGTCAAAGTAAATGTAAGAATCACTGCAGTGATTTCTTGTAGACATTACATTTAGTCTGACTGGAGTTTTAGTATCTCTATGCTTCCTAATAACCATGCTGAAGAATTCATAGTAGTTAATAAAGTGTATACTTTAAAATCAATAAAAAATTAAGAATTAGTACTTGAATGATTAATAGTATTTTATCTAACATTAAGTACACACTCTTTTGCAGTTATACCACCAACTGAGAAACAGCCAGAAGCTAGTAAGTACAAAAAGTCTTTTATTTTAATTCTGCTTCATATTCTGCACATACTGTATCAACCTTTAAAACCTCACCACACTGAACAATCAGTACGAAATAATAAACTTACATTTATTAAACTTATGATTCTGAAGTAATAAAATTTATGCCTTCTTCTCTGCAGAGCCGAGTGTGGATAAGGCCCCCCATGGCTACGCTGGCATTGCTATAGGAGTGGTGCTGGTGATAATTGCAGTGGCAGGACTTGCTGCCTTCCTTTTCTATAAAAGGCCAACTATACCAGTGGTTGGAGAATGTACATTCGATAACACACTTTACTTTAACAACCCCGGTAGATTCACCAAAAATGTGGACACCAAGGGACTGGTTGCCAACATTGAACAAAATGAGCATGCATAACACACCCACACACACACACACACACACAATGAAACAGAATTTTGTTACTAACAAGTCACAAAAAGGTAATAAAGATGTATACACAAGAATTCTTCTTGCTTGTACACAAGCTGCTTCTGCTTTAAGACCAAGATGTTGAGAAAACACTATAAAGTAGATGAAATCTGACTTATTGCTTATAAATATTTTATTTTCATTTTGTGTCATCACTATGTAAATGCTCATAACTGTATATCAATGTATCTTCTTTAAAGCTGTGATTTATTGTTCTTTTTTAATGATTTTACTGTAAATAAATATCATGTTATATTATTATGTTAACTGGCTACCTTCTTTGATTTATGACACACATACCACTTATAATTCAAGTCAGGAAAGTTTTTATTTGCAAGCAGTGATATGCTGTGTTCATTTTACATTTCCATCAACCGCTTTACAGAGATGGGGACTCACTATAATTAAATAACTAATACATTTCCCTTTGACCTTTGTGTTGGGTCAAAAAGACATAATAAAGCATCTATATGTCCTTGTAAATAAACTAAAAACAGCTAATCCACAAATTTCCTACAGGTGTTGAAAACAAACAGATAAACAGAAAGTATCCAACACTTATAATAAGGCCAAACAATTAACCAAAAATCTCAATGGAATAAGGCATACACAGTAGAACGTAGCTCATATTTCTTATGTATATTTATTTCTTCACAACCCAGTTCACAGTTTAAGTTTAGTGAATGTTTATCTGAAATCTTCTGCATGCAACTGCTTTGACAGTCTGGGTGGCTCATCATCATCACTTGGCATAAATTCAAATTCAGGAAAAAAAACCAACCTGTGTTTTGAAAGAAGGATTTAAGTAAACGGCACAATTTCAGGATGCTTATACTCAGCAATACAAAGATTTCACTATCAATGCATGTAAGACATACAAGACATACAGACACATACACACAATTTTTTATAGCTCCACTTGTCCTGACTGCATGTCTTTGGTGTGAGAAAACTAGAGCACCTGAAGGAAACCCATAAGGACACAGGACCACATGCCAACTCCACACAGAAAGGACCCTGGCTACATGGCCAGGAAATCGAACTCAGGTGCTCCTACCTATGTGATGACAGCACTAACCACTACACCACAGTGCCGCCAGGTTTCACATCATAAGCACACTTTATGAAAAGGTATTATTATTAAAATGTAATTCAAAAAAGTTAATGAGCAAATAATGGTGAATAAACTTAGCAGAGATTAATATAAATGAAGTAAAAAGGTAAAACTTAAATGTTGTCTCACTTGCTCTTTTACTCACCCTGCGATAGAAGCATTTAGGGACTGTGGTAGCCTAGTGGGTAGAGCTTTTGGCAGTCACTGTTAGGCCCTTAATCCTCTCTGCTCCAGGAGTGCTGTACAATGGCTGACCCTGCATTCTGACCTCAGCTTCCAAACAAGCTGAAATATGCAGGGAAAACATCTCATTGCACTGTACATGTGAGTATATAAAAAAATTAAGGCAATCAGTCTGACCTACGTTTATAAGCCTATTTCCACCACCTGGAGTATAAAAAAGTCAGGAGAAAGTCATTTTTTATCCCATTAGTTTTTTTATTAGTAAAAATGTACTCTTTTATCTAACTGCTGCCTTTTTGAAAAAGGGGCTAGATACGTACCAATATAACATAGCCGGGGCTATATAACACAGCTGATAAATGGGAAAAATTGCATACAATAATAATTTTTAAAAATACATTATATTACAGTAATAAAACTATTGTAACGATTGGGCTAACTTAACAAGAGAGGGGCAGACACACATGCAGGGATGTTTTGCAAAGTTTAATAATAACAAAAGACAAGTCAAGGTTTTACACAAGACATGACCTAAGCTAACAATGCTAATCTAAATGCTAAAGCTAATCTAAACACACATAAACAAAGCTAAAGCTAAACATGAATCAGACTAAGAAGACAAGGACTTCTAAACATGGACCGGAGCAAACAAACTGGAGCATGAACTAACAAGAAGCGTGGACTGACAAGACAAGAGCGTGGACCGACAAGACAAGAGTGTGGACTGACAAGACAAGAGCGTGGACCGACAAGACAAGATTGTGGACTGACAAGACAAGAGTGTGGACTGACAAGACAAGAGTGTGGACCGACAAGACAAGATTGTGGACTGACAAGACAAGAGTGTGGACTGACAAGACAAGAGTGTGGACCGACAAGACAAGAGTGTGGACTGACAAGACAAGAGCGCGGACCGACAAGACAAGATTGTGGACTGACAAGACAAGAGTGTGGACTGACAAGACAAGAGTGTGGACTGACAAGACAAGAGCGTGGACTGACAAGACGAGAGCGTGGACCAAGAGCATAGACCAAAAGCAAGTTCAAAAGCAAATTAGTCTCTGCTATCGGATCCACAGCTGCTTGCCTAAATGCTCTAACACATGACCTAAGCTAACAATGCTAATCTAAATGCTACAGCTAATCTAAACACACATGAACAAAGCTAAAGCTAAACCTGGGCCCTAAGCTAATGCTAAACATGAATCAGACTAACAAGACTTCTAAGCATGGACAGACAAGACAAGAGCATGGACCGACAAGACAAGAGCGTGGACCAAGAGCGTGGACCAAGAGCGTGGACTGACAAGACAAGTGCGTGGACCAAGAGCGTGGACCAAGAGCATGGACCAAGAGCAAGTTCAAAAGATGAGACAAGAGAGTGGACCGACAAGACAAGAGCATGGACCAAGAGCGTGGACTGACAAGACAAGAGCGTGGACCAGGAGTGTGGACTGACAAGACAAGTGCGTGAACAAAGAGCGTGGACCAAGAGCGTGGACCAAGAGCGTGGACTGACAAGACAAGAGCGTGGACCAAGAGCAAGTTCAAAAGCAAATTAGTCTCCGTGATCATTATCAAGAGACCAATCATAATGCTTGAAATTTTGAGATTGGAAACAAACACTCCTCCAGCATGTGCTCCCAGAGAGAGGGGCGTGGCACATAGGAGCACTCCAGGAGCAGAGAGGCTGGATTCGTGACATAGAAATGCCAGTCATGTATGATTGCAGTCCAGTTTTCACGTTCACCCATATTTCTGTTATTGTTTAGTACACCTCTTTAAAAGTGGTATACTTTATACTACATCGCCAAAATTATGTGGACAGCATTTGCTTTTCTGGAGTGAGTCTGCTGAAATTTGTGCCTGTTTAGTCAAAAGAGCATGTGTGAGGTGAGACACTGATGTTGGATTAGAAGCTCAGAGCTCTGTGCAATTCCAGACATCCCAAGTCTCCCGGAAGTTCCCGCAAGTCAGATATAATCTCCCCTGGAATCTAGAACGAGCGGCCAAGAGAGCACACACACACACACTCAGGCGACACAGACTTTTTTCCCAGATCACGTATTAAATCCATTATCTGATATACAATCTAGCGCACTGTGTAGGGAACTTAAATCAATTGTCTAATATACTGTCTAGTGCACTATGTAGGGAACATAAATCCGTTATCTGATATACAATCTAGCGCACTGTGTAGGGAACATAAATCAATTGTCTAATATACTGTCTAGTGCACTATGTAGGAGTCATAAATCCGTTATCTGAAATACAATTTAGTGCACTATGTAGGGAACATAATTAATTATGTAATACACTATCTAGTGTACTATGTAAGGAACACAAATCATCATCTAGTTATACTTTCTAGTGCACTATGTAGTGAACATGAATGTGTTATCTAATACACTATCTAGTGCACTGTGTAGGAAACATAAACCAATTGTCTAATTCACTATCTAGTGCACTACGTAGGGAACATAAATTCATATCTAAAATACTATCTAGTGCACTATGTAGGGAACATAAATCCGTGATCTGATATACAATCTAGTGCACTGTGTAGGAAACATAAACCAATTGTCTAATTCACTATCTAGTGCACTACGTAGGGAACATAAATTCATATCTAAAATACTATCTAGTGCACTATGTAGGGAACATAAATCCGTGATCTGATATACAATCTAGTGCACTGTGTAGGAAACATAAACCAATTGTCTAATTCACTATCTAGTGCACTACGTAGGGAACATAAATTCATATCTAAAATACTATCTAGTGCACTATGTAGGGAACATAAATCCGTTATCTGATATACAATCTAGTGCACTGTGTAGGAAACATAAACCAATTGTCTAATTCACTATCTAGTGCACTACGTAGGGAACATAAATTCATATCTAAAATACTATCTAGTGCACTATGTAGGGAACATAAATCCGTTATCTGATATACAATTAAGTGCACTTTGAAAGGGAACCTAAATCCGTTAACTAATACGCTACCTAAAGCATTATGTAAGAAACATAAGTCTATTATCTAGTACACTATCTAGTGCACTAAGTAAGGAACATAAATTCTTTGCTAATATACAGTCTAGTGTAGGGAACATAAATCTATTATCTTTCACACTATCTAGTGCACTATGTAGTACAAATTAATGTCTTTGTGACACGAACAGTTAGCTTAGTAGCTCAGTTAGCAGCTCCTAAAAGTTCTGTTATCACCCATATCCTTTGGTGTGTGCGAGAGGTTTTTTAGTTTTTCTTTGGGGGGTCGGGGTCGAGGTACCGGTCCGGGGGTACCTCCCTGAAATGAGTTTTTGCAACTTGGGATGCAATTCTCATGATTTTGTAATGGGATGTCCATTACCTTATATAAGTTCAGTAACAAATACATTTGAGTTCTTTCTGTTTTTCCACTCTCTTACTCTCTTACAGCCTACTTGATCTCCCCTCAGTCTTGCTAAATGAGGTTAATACTGCCATAGTAACCACTGACCTAAGAGACTAAAAAAGTGGCTACTAATCCATTGTGAGGGACTCAAGCATATTTGCTCATAATCGTTTTACACATGCTCTAGACTTTTTCAGAAAATCTTTTGTATTTTTAGGTGAGTGTGTTACTGGTTTTGGCACTTTTATTTCTGTATATCTGTATATCAAAGTTACTAATAACATGTTTATTGCAAAATTACGTAACATGAAAAAAGGTCTTTTATATTAGGCTTGTCTATTAGAAAATGTGGAGTAAGCAAAACTAAAAATATTGACTTACTGTTGATTACAGAATGTTACAATTAAAATGCAGATCTGAAAGTCATTGTGTGCAAGTTACTCCAAAACTCAGCATGTGGGACATGGTTTATTCAAGGGCAATGTTCAGTTTCCCACAGGTCTCTTTCATAGCTTTCAATCTATGAGTCTAAAACTAATGTCTCCACCAAAAATAATGTTTTCATGAGCATACAGAGAATCTCTTAGGTAATAATTAAAAATCTGAAGAACATTATACACTGATCAGCCATAACATTAAAACCACCTCCTTGTTTCTACTCACTGTCCATTTTATCAGCTTCACTTACCATATAGAAGCACTTTGTAGTTCTACAATTACTTATTGTAGTCCATCTATTTCTCTGCATGCTTTGTTAGCCCCCTTTTATGCTGTTCTTTAATGGTCAGGACCCCCACAGGACCACCACAGACCAGGTATTATTTAGGTGGTGGATGATTCTCAGCACTGCAGTGACAATAACATGGTGGTGGTGTGTTAGTGTGTGTTGTGCTGGTATGAGTGGATCAGACACAGCAGCACTTAAATATGCAATAATAGGCAAACAGAACAGAGCAATTACTTTAAAAGTACTATACACCAGCTTTTCACAACCTTTTTTTGCATGGTTTCATATAAGATATAATTTCACGGACAGGCGGGGGCTCACAAACGATGTAAAATGAGCTTTTTTTTGCTGCAATGAGACGCTGCTCCCACCTAGGGGTGACAGTAAGATGATAACACTCGAAATAGAAAAAGTGAAAACTGCTTTCTAGTGATTTCTAATTATTTATTCTTTCTGTGCGGCCCACGGACTAATACCGGTCTGCAGCCTGGTGGTTGGGGACCACTGCTATACACAGTACTGATCTCTGCCTAAACTCAGATACTCTACTTCAAACCGAAAAAAGAGAATAGTAAAGAAAAGTATGATAGAGATTTTACTTTTATGAGCAGAGTTAGAATCAGGGTTAATGGAGTGTCTGAGGGAGCTCATTAGATGAGAAGGGGCCTCTCCGTCCTACTGTTGTAACCTAAGCCATTCACAATGCCCAATGAAAAAAAAAGGTCCCCTCTACTTTCACCTCCCCTTATATCTCTCTCTTTCTCACATGCTTCAGTCTCTCACTATTCCTAACCATTCTCAACCCTGTATTTTTGTCTGTATCAAACAATTTATTTGTAACACATTAGCTTTTCATTCTGCTTTTTGTGTTGTGTACAGGTCTAAAAGTTTGTGTGTGTATATGAGCTACAATGGGCAGGTTGGACAGATTATGGCCTCTGCTGGGTCTTCTTATTGGTCTTCAGAGCTGGACGCTGCTTGTGGTGAGAAGTCAGGAATCTTTACAAAAGGAAGATTTGTTGGTTAATGACATATTCAGGATTATTCAGTGTGCAGAACGCATTCATGGAAACCAGAAGCTATGTGAGAAGGTAAGAAGAAAACTTTCCTTCCTTTCTTACCTACAATGACATTAAACTAAAGCTTTTAAGTAACTTCTGTTGAGTGCTCAGGTGGCGCAACGCTAACCCACAACTGCTGAGCGATGCTACTGGCTGGTCCTCCATCTACGCAGACATGATTGGCTTTGTCTGAGAAGGGGATGGTTATTAGGAGGTGCACTTCTCAGTGTGCTCTTAGTGCCAGTCCATTTACATTTACATTTTCAGCATTTAGCAGACGCTTTTATCCAAAGCGACTTACACAATGAGTCCAAGCGGAGATAATACACTGCCTGGCCAAAAAAAAGGTCACACACTGTAATATTTAGTTGGATTGCCTTTAGCTTTGATTACGGCACGCATTCGCTGTGGCATCGTTTCCACAAGCTTCTGCAATGTCACAACATTTATTTCTGTCCAGAGTTGCATTAATTTTTCCTACCACATTCTTTCCTCGAAGATGATGTTTCCCCACTGTCCTTCCACTTTTTTTATAATGCGTTGTTATTCTTTGACAGTTGAAAGTTCTTAACCCGATTTTAGTAGTTTCAGCAATCTCCTTAGATGTTTTTTCTGCTTGATGCATGCCAATAATTTGACCCTTCTGAAACAGATTAACATCTTTTCCACAACCACAGGATGTGTCTTTCGGCATGGTTGTTTAACAAATGAGAAGCTACTCACTGCATCAGTTAGGGTTAAATAACTTGTTGCCAGCTGAAACATAATCACCCATGCAGCAATTATCCAGTGGGAGGCTCTTACCTATTGGCTTAGTTAAATCCAGGTAGTGACCTTTTTTTTGGCCAGGCAGTGTATAAGGAGGGTTGCACCAGTAAGGGCACCCGACATAAAAACTGTTCCATATCAGGTACAAGGACCTCAATGATCCATTGTGTCCTCTCTGTGATTTGTTAATTTTGCTGAACTTTTGTTTAACTGACAATAAAACAATAAAAGGGCACTGACTATGTCTAAACAATATGTCTATTAAATATACATGACCTTAGATGCAAGTCTTTAGATGGCATTGATTTAGAAACTGTCACGATGCTGTGGTAAATATAATAGTTTGCCACTGCATTAAAAAATGCAACATATGCTGGGTTATCTGGGCCAACGCTTATATTAAGATAGACCGAAAGGCATTGGACAGTGTGCTGTGGTTTTTTGGGGACCTTTGGGGACAAGGAGGAGAAGGAGAGGGGAAAGCAATGTTTTACAGCATTTTTTGCAGAAAAAGAGGTGGAAGGATAGGAAGATGGAGGTGAAAGTTGGAACTTTGAACATGGGCACTATGACTGTGAAGCTTAAAATGAATAATAAATGTTATCACTGCATATGCTCCATGAGTGGGTAGTGAGCTGGAGGGGAAAGAAGATTTTTGGAGTTAGATAAAGTGGTTGAGAAGAGAGATGTGATTGGAGCTGATTACAATGGGCATATTAGTATAGGCAATAGAGGTTATGTGGATGTATTGGGTAGATACGGTGTTAAAGACAGGAATAGGGAAGGTCAGATTGTGGTAGATGGAAAGTACTGTAGTGAACACACATATGTATATGAAGAAATGGTGACCAGTGTCTTGTATATTGTATTTTGGGGGTGTTGATG
Source organism: Trichomycterus rosablanca (assembly GCF_030014385.1). Lineage (NCBI taxonomy): Eukaryota > Metazoa > Chordata > Actinopteri > Siluriformes > Trichomycteridae > Trichomycterus > Trichomycterus rosablanca. The sequence goes on along the minus strand of NC_085991.1, from coordinate 23,296,205 downwards.
AACTGTAAGTCTTTGTCTACTAAATCCTTCTGATTTTACACAGGCTCTTGCTTCACTTCATTCACTGGAGAATGGACGCTTCATCTTAGCCAACAAGACAGAAATCCTGCAACTTATTAAAGAGCAATACCAACAGGAAATAATGAATGCCTCACAACACACTAAGGTCACAATAAGTTGAAACAAAAATGTATATGTAATGTTTTTGTAATTATAAATGTAGACTATAATCTTTAAATTTATATTTAAACTTAATACAATGCATAGCATAAATAATACGGCTACAAGTGTACAGCCTTTCTAACAGAAGCATTCTGCTAATTTAGTGCCTTTGCTAAAAGGAGCCTAATCATAAAGCAAACAGTCATGCTATTTCTAAAGACAAATATTGCAAATATTTTGGGTTTTATTGAGGACATCAGTAACTTTTAACATATCACTATCATGGTATACCGTAATTTGAACAGTTTAATTCCAGTTCTTCTAGAGCTGCCTTTGGTAAATGTTGGTGCTGTTATTGTAATGTGGAAAAGTTGAAAACCTGGGTAGGTCACCCAGACTCTCATAACATTCAACCCCAAATCAGAAAAAGTTGGGACAGCATGGGAAATGCAAAAAAACCAAACAAACAAAAAACACAGAGTTTCTTACATTTACTTTGACTTTTATTTCATTTCAGACAGGATGAACCTGAGATATTTCATGTTTTGTCTGGTTTCATTTATTAATAAACATCCATTCCTGCATTTCAGGCCTGCAACACATTCCTAAAAAAAGTTGGGACAGCAAAGCATTTACCACTTTGTAATGTTGCCATTCCTTTTCACCACACTTAAAAGACGTTTTGGCACCGAGGATACCAAGTGATTTAGTGTTTCAGCTTTTATTTTGTCCCATTCTTCCTGCAAACACGTCTTAAGATCTATAAGTTAAGATCTCAATGTACTTTTCTGCATTAATGCTGCCAACAAAGAAGTGTAAATGACCTTTGCCAAGGGCACTGACACAGCGCCATACCAGGACAGACCCTGGCTTTTGGACTTGTCGCTGATAACAGTCTGGATGGTCCTTTTCGTCTTTGGTCCGGAGCAGTGTCAATTTTTTTCCAAAAAAGACCTGGAATGCTGATTCACTTGACCACAATACACGTTTCCACTGTGTGATGGTCCATCCTAGATGCCTCCGATCCGAGAGAAGTCGACGCCGCTTCTGGATCACAGGCGTTCAGCCTAAGCTTGCGCCCCTGGCCTTTACACACTAAGATTCCTTGAATCGTTTAATTATATTATGCACTGTAGAGGGAGAAATATGCAAATCTTTTATAAAGATACATTGTTTTTAAACATTTCAATCATTTTCTCACATCATTTTTTTTTTTCACCTCATTACTAGCCCTAAATTGCCCCCATCCCTTCGGAACTTTTTTTGGAATGTGTTGCAGGCCTGAAATGCAGGAATGGATGTATATTAACAAATGAAATTAAGTTGAGCAGACAAAACAGGAAATATCTTGGGTTCAAACTGTCTGCAATCAAATAAAAGTCAAAGTACACGTACATGGACCATGGTCCAAAGTACTGTATTTAGATTGTAATAGATGGGCAGTATACATCCCAAAGAATGATGTCATCAAGAATTTGCACCAGGGCCATTGTGTAAGTGGAAAAAACTCCCCTCGGCTGCATTTTTTTACTGATTTTATCTTCCAGTCTCTAATCCAGAGCAGTAATTATCTGTAATCACTCACTCAAGTATACAGATGTAGAACATACTGTATATGGAAATAGAAGGAAGATGAGGCATTGATGTTCCTCATGCTTTATTCAGATCTGAAACAACTATTGCACCAACTTGGTGTAGGAGAAGCTGCTATTAGCCAATCACATGGCAGGAATAGGTGAAACACAATAGGTCCACCATTGAAAGCATACAATCAGGGGTTAATTAAAAGACCCATTCACTGGACACAGGTACAGTGGTACCTTGAAACTCTACGTCAATTGGTTCTTGGAGTGGCGTCGAGTTTCAGGATTTTTTTTTTTCCATAACGATGTATGGAAAACCTGTTAAAGCGTTCCATGATCCCGTGGAACTGCATACACTGATCAGCCATAACATTAAAACCACCTCCTTGTTTCTACACTCACTGTCCATTTTATCAGCTCCACTTACCATATAGAAGCACTTTGAAGTTCTACAATTACTGACTGTATGTCATCTATTTCTTTACATACTTTTTTAGCCTGCTTTCATGCTGTTCTTCAATAGTCAGGACCCCCACAGAGCAGGTATTATTTAGGTGGTGGATGATTCTCAGCACTGCAGTGACAATGACATGGTGGTGGTGTGTTAGTGTGTGTTGTGCTGGTATGAGTGGATAAGACACAGCAGTGCTGCTGGAGTTTTTAAATAGGCCAGTGATAGCTTAGTGGTTAAGGTACTGGACTAGTAAACAGAAGGTTGCCCGTTCAAGCCCCGCCACCACCAAGTTGCCACTGTTGGGTCCCTGAGCAAGGCCCTTAACCCTCAATTGCTTATTGTGTAAGTCGCTTTGGATAAAAGCGTCTGCTAAATGCTGAAAATGTAAATGTAAATGTAAATACTGTGTCCACTCACTGTCCACTCTGTTAGACACTCCTACCTAGTTGGTCCACCTTGTAGATGTAAAGTCAGAGACGATCGCTCATATATTGCTGCTGTTTGAGTTGGTCATTTTCTAGACCTTCATTAGTGGTCACAGGACGCTGCTCACGGGGAGCTGTTGGCTGGATATTTTTGGTTGGTGGACTATTCTCAGTCCAGCAGTGACAGTGAGGTGTTTAAAAACTCTATCAGCGCTGCTGTGTCTTATCCACTCATACCAGCACAACACACACTAACACACCACCACCATGTCAGTGTCACTGCAGTGCTGAGAATGATCCACCACCTAAATAATACCTGCTCTGTGGTGGTCTTGGGAGAGTCCTGACCATTGATCAGCCTGAAAGGAGCTAACAAAGCATGCAGAGAAACAGATGGACTACAGTCAGTAATTGTAGAACTACAAAGTGCTTCTTTATGGTAAGCGAAGTTGATAAAATGGACAATGTGTGTAGAAACAAAGAGGTGGTTTTAATGTTATGGCTGATCGGTGTATATTTTAGGGTAATGTAAAATAATGGGGTTGTTTTTGACACTTACACACTAGAAATAACACAAGTTTGGTACAAAAACACTAAATCAATTTTAAAAAAATACAATAAAACCTGCACTTTCGCTTTAATTTTTTATTGTTTTCTTATGTTTCTTAATCGTGGATCTTGAATCTTAAAATACTGTATTCCATTCAGTAAAGGCACATTCACATGAGAAGCGTCAAAACCGCTTTTTGCGTTGACTGCGCCGTTATTTCCTATAGAGTGTGGCGGTGCACAAAGCTTAACGTGACTTATTTACTAAAACAACGAGCGAGGAACTTTATTAGTGGAGAGAACTTATGAGCAGTAATAATTAAGAAAAGTTTAGTGTTAATGTGTCGTTCTTTTAATACATTAAGTCATGTTAAGCTTTTTTAACGATAAGCATTTTAGACTTTCTCGGAAAAGCTTATCCTTACGGTTACTCAGAACCCTTAGTAAACACAAGTTTATAGGTAAAACAGGAGGAAAATCCAGCTGAACACAGATACATGTGGAGCTTTCAGAGGGAATTTGGCAGTTATCACACAAATGCAAATTCGTCTTAATTTGATGACGTCCTACCGCACTGCTCCACCCAAGCACTAAACAAAGTGTCGAGTTTAGGGGTACAAATTTCTCGACAAAGAGCGTCGAGTTTCAAAGATTTGAGTTATAAGGTACCACTGTATTACCATATTATTGCATAGCCATTTAATACAAATAAATGCACCATCAGCTATGTTCATTTATTTGTTGCATGTTTTAATTAACTAATGTCATTTAATTAAACAAAACTCTTTAAAAACAAATTATAAAAAAAAAATTTCCTTTTCTAGATGTGCAATATCTTGATCCTTGATCCCAATTCACCGATCACCAGAGATGAATTTAGACAGATCTGTTCTGCAATCATTCAGCTGCTGTTAAGTAACATCTGTGGCCCTATAAAATCAACAGACAGGGCTTCACCACCAAGTAACATTGAGAGTAAGACAGTAAATATCTTTACTAGAACAGATCCACTTTTTTCTCACCATATTGTACAATGCAGTCTCTCTGTGTACTGCATGTGGTTATTTTCATTCTTTGTATTTTTTATTTTTATGATAACCATAAATTCTTCCTGTAACATTTAGTTTTGGTGACATGGTGACAGAATGCAGTCTCGTCTATCTCTTTTGTTCAGTGTAGTGTGTTTAGTGTAGAGTTCAGTGTATAGTGTAGATTAGTCATTTAAATGTAGGGCAGTAATAGATCAGTGTTTAAAGTACTGAATTAGTCATTAAAAGGTTGCTGCTTCAAGCCTCACCACTGCCAAGTTCCCACTGCTGGACCCCTGAGCAAGACCCTTAATTACTATACAGTGTAACCTCAATTTAACTGACCTCCATTTAACAGATTTTAGATTTAACACACAAAATCTGGAAAACCAAATGTCTGGTCTGATTGTTTAAAATTCCTGCAAAATGCTCACCAAGACCAGTAGTTCAGTAACTGTTTGCTAGTCGGCACACGTCTCACTGTTTACACGAGAGGCTTTATTTTGTCAGGAGTCTCACTTTGTTCTTGCCTTTTTCTCTTTATTAGAATATGGCTACAGTACAGTGGCAGTGCTACTCATCACGGTGGGTTCCATGTTGGGGATCTGTCTGATTTGTTTTAACTCCTGTCAGAAGACATACACTCTCATCCTGCAGCTATTTTTTGGGCTTGCTGTTGGCACACTCTCAGGAGATGCACTGTTTCATTTGATACCACAGGTATGCCAATGCTTGATCCTATTCCAAACTAACAGTAGATAATAAAACGTAACGTTCTCAGGTTTACCTGTGAAATGATGACTTTCCAATAACTTTCTGATAATTATGAATTCCTTTACTTGTCTACACTGCACAGTTGTAGCACTGAACAACTAAAAAGTAAATCGTATTTGGTGTGTACCAGGTTCATAGGATGTCAAAGGAAGAAACTGATTATGGATTATCTTGCTTTATTAATATAATAATGTATTATTGAGACTCAAACTACTACTTTATCCTTAGAGGTCATGGTTAGTCTTTAGTAAATATGTTTATGAGATGCTTTAGAAGCAGTTTTTAGCGGAATACAAAAAAAAAGCAGAATACAATTTGTGATAAAATGTTATTTATACACCAACTTTCTGTAAATTTATGTAAGCAACAGTATCGGATCGGATTACACGTTTTTTTCCTTCCAATATCCGATCCAGTGATTTGGGCCAATATCGGACCGTGCCAGCCCTACACATGACCTAAGCAAAATGCTAAGCTAACTGCTAAACTAAACACACATGAAACCTGACTATACTATTCTAGACCCTAAGCTAACACCATGAACAACATCAACACCAAAACACTAAACAAGACCTATAAACAAGAACATGATCAAGATACCAAATATCTGTACAAAAGCATGACAAGTCAAAATAACCCCCACTAAATGATACGCAGCCGCTTGCTTAAATACCATGAGCATTTCACCTGAAACGAGGAGCAGCTGTGGATCACTGGCTACAGTCTAATCAGAATGAGGAGGCGTACGCTTAACAACATAAACAAACCATAAACCTGAGCTCCAGAGAGCACAAAGAGGCTTGATTCGTAACAGTTGGGTCAAAGATTGTGTGTTTTATTGACACATGATGTCATTTGTAAATGAATGCCTACAACACCATGAATGCTGTAGTCATAAAATAAACAAGTGTTTGCCCTAATCATACCACAAACACTTCATAATCCAGAGCTTCAAAAGTGTGCTTTGTGGGATACAGCAACGTGTTTGACCAATACTATTCCCATGTATTTTTGTTCCCATGTTTATTTAAAGATCCTTGGCCTTCATGATGACAGTGAGCATGATCAGGACTTCATGAAGCAGAAAGACTACCTATGGAAAATATTGGGTATCATTGCTGGGATTTATGGTTTCTTTCTGTTAGAGAGGATTTTCTCATTTATAACACCATTTCATGGACATGTAAGTCAATCCACAAAACAACTGTTTCTTACTGGTAATTTTAACAGAGAATTGTTGAAAAAGTTTTCAAAATAGGACTTTTTAAACCAGAGATGGTGACTCGAGTCCGAGAAGCATGTAAGTTGCACAGACAGCGACTTCAGACTCGACTCGGACTCATTTCAAATGACTCGGACTTGACTCGTGACTCGCAAAAAATGACTTGTGGACAACAAAAGTCAGCAACATTAGTTACGTGTGACAATTATATAAATCGGACTCTTATTTTGTGACCTGTGAACATCTCTGTTTTAAACTCACTTTTGTCAGTGATTTTAAAAGAATATTAGAATGTTTTTGTTTTTCCACCTGATGTGGAAATTACCTTTAAGAATAAAGGCAACTAACTATAACACTAACTATTAAATATTACAGTAACTTAACTATTACACTAAGCTATTTTTACATTTTTGGTGCCATTTGAGGAACACATTTTCCTTCTTTTTTAGAGTCACTCACAAAGCATGTCTGTGCAGGAAAACTATAATGGAGAAATCCAGCAAAGGAATTCAGTTTCTAGAATGCAACTGGTAAGTATGTGTTATGTCTTTGTTTAAAGCAAATTTTTATCTAGGGCACAGGGTGTAATTTTTTACTTATGTGCAGAGTACTTTGGAGGAGACAGAATGTGCAGAAATACAACCAGTGGAGCCCAACATCAACCCTGCTCAGCCACAAAGTAAGTTTATTGTGTTAATCTGATTTTACACATCAGTTAGATTTTATTCTCATATTTGTTTTATTGTGACAGAACGAGGCATTCCACTGCTGGCTTTGATGGTGATAGTGGGTGACAGTCTGCATAACTTTGCGGATGGTTTGGTTGTTGGAGCAGCTTTCTCCAACTCAGTTAAAACAGGCATGGCAACTACAGTTGCTATTCTGTGTCATGAGATCCCCCATGAAATAGGTGAGTCGTATTTAACTTATAAATTAATTATGTCAAATATTTTGTTCCCTATATACACTGATCAGCCATAACATTAAAACCACCTCCTTGTTTCTACACTCACTGTCCATTTTATCAGCTCACTTACCATATAGAAGCACTTTGTAGTTCTACAATTATTGACTGTAGTCCATCTATTTCTCTAAATACCTTTTTAGCCTGCTTTCACCCTGTTCTTCAATAGTCAGGACCCCCACAGAGCAGGTATTATATAGGTGGTGGATCATTCTCAGCACTGCAGTGACACTGGTGTGGTGGTGGTGTGTTGGTGTGTGTTGTGCTGGTATGAGTGGATCAGACACAGCAGTGCTGCTGGAATTTTTAAATACCGTGTCCACCAGTGGTGTATAGTAACGAAGTAATAATACTTCGTTACAGTACTTAAGTAGTTTTTTGAAGTATTTGTACTTTACTGGAGTATAAACATTTTCGGCAACTTTCACTTTTACTCCACTACATTTTCTAAAGAAATGGTGTACTTTTACTCCGATACATTCGCTGTATGTAAATTCGTTACTCGTTACTACAGAATGAAGGTAAATGATGTGAGATGTGTGACGGACTGCACGCTGGTTTGGTGAATCTGCGCTTGTGAGTTAGTCGGTGGTTAAACACATGAATGCTACGGTGGCCGAGAAGTGCAAAACAAATTTACATTTCAGAAAACAAAATTACAAAAAAACTAAAACAAATTTACAACAAAAGCAAAAACAAATTTACAAGTGCTCGGGTACCCAGTGTTTGTAAATTTGTTTTGGCATATGTAAAAGTGTTTCAGCACTTGTAAATTTATTTTCGGCATATGTAATTTTGTTTTCTAAAATGTATATTTGTTTTGCACTTCCCGGCCGCACATTTCTGACGGAAAAGGCAGGGACAATAACACCGGAAGTGCGTGTTGCTTACCTGCTGTCAATCAAACTGTTTCTCCGCGATAAAGTGAACGGAGTTTGTGATGGTGACGATAAACAAGGTTTTGTCTAGTTTGTGGAAATCATTTTATCCAGTTGACCCGCTATTGTTTTTCTTGTGGAAAGTTTTGTGCAGATGTTTAGACGTGGCGTGTGCATCTCTATCTACCGTCCGCTCTTCTAAACATCTAAGGAATTCCCACAAGAACAACAAAAGCGAAATAATGAAAATAATTAACACAAAATGGACAAAACATTGTTTATTAGGGACGGAACATTTGATACCGAGGCTTTAAAGCTTGTTTCACTTTTGTAACACTGGACTCAGTGTATCGGAGCTCGTATTAAAGCAGCATGTGCGGGACTGATGAAGCTTTGTGCTGAGTTTTATCTCACTCACTATATAAGAGACAATCAAACCAGGGTTACCCACCGTCCTGTAACATACACAATCCTGCTTTATCTGGAGACTAAACGCCGCGTTCTGTATTGAACTGATACAGGACGCTTTGTTCCGTATTTTTATCAATGGGAGACAGTGTGATGTGTATAAAACAGAAGGAAACTGCTGCTTAATTCATTATATTAAGTAGTGTTCACTTTTATTCTTAGTAACGTGACATAACCTGTTTAATAAACCGCTGTATGTGTAGCACAGTGGGAGGAGTGCGTTGTTTTGCCTAAAATATGGTTCTGACTTATTATAAAGAATGAAAATAATAAATTTTAAACACCATAAATAAAACCTTTGTTCTCATGACTGTGTAAGGTCCCCCCCTGCTGCTATAACCAGCGCACACACACCGTTACTAAGAATAAAAGTGAACACTACTTAATATAATTCCCTCAGTCTCCCATTGATAAAAATACGGAACAAAGCGTCCTGTATCAGTTCAGTACTAAACGCGGCGTTTGGTCTCCAGATAAAGAAGGATTGTGTATGTTACAGGACGGTGGGTAACCCTGGTTTGATTGTCTCTTATATAGTGAGTGAGATAAAACACAGCACAAAGCTTCATCAGTCCCGCACATGCTGAGTCCAGTGTTACAAAAGTGAAACAAGCTTCAACAAGCCTCGGTATCAAATGTTCCGTCCCTAATAAACAATGTTTTGTCCATTTTGTGTTAATTATTTTCATTATTTCGCTTTTGTTGTTCTTGTGGGAATTCCTTAGATGTTTAGAAGAGCGGACGGTAAATAGAGATGCACACGCCACGTCTAAACATCTGCACAAAACTTTCCACAAGAAAAACAATAGCGGGTCAACTGGATAAAATGATTTCCACAAACTAGACAAAACCTTGTTTATCGTCACCATCACAAACTCCGTTCACTTTATCGCTGAGAAACAGTTTGATTGACAGCAGGTAAGCAACACGCACTTCCGGTTTATTGTCCCTGCCTTTTCCGTCAGAAATGTGCGGCCGGGAAGTGCAAAACAAATATACATTTTAGAAAACAAAATTACATATGCCGAAAATAAATTTACAAGTGCTGAAACACTTTTACATATGCCAAAAGAAATTTACAAACACTGGGTACCCAAGCACTTGTAAATTTGTTTTTGCTTTTGTTGTAAATTTGTTTTAGTTTTTTTGTAATTTTGTTTTCTGAAATGTAAATTTGTTTTGCACTTCTCGGCCACCGTAGAATGCGCATGTGCGAACGTTCTCTAAAAGCTATCGGAGTTTTCTAAAAGTGCGTCGTTCACCCAAAGAAACGCAAATATGGAGATTTCAGAAGCTCCAACACACTGATGTAAGTTAACAATGATTAACAAAGTAAAGCTGCAGCATCAGTGTTTTTTTTAAATATTATTAGCATTAACATGATTCAGATATCTACCTACCATTTTTACCGATTACATTCAAACCACAAATAAAACGTTTCACTAAATTTGTTTGGAATTCATTGACTCACCTACGGACAAATATTTTCTCAGATAACTTCTGTATTAGACCGGCAGAGGAGAGATTCATGGTGCTGAGGAACATGCAGCAGGTCTTTAACCCTTTAATGATCTCAACAAGAACTCAACTTATCCAACTTATTGATTTTTCAGCTGTTAGCTTCAAGTTAGAAATGGTGTTTTCTTAAAGTAAGAATACCAACATTTTTTTAGTTTAACACATGCCATTCAGTGAGTAGATACAGCCCAAAAAAGATTATTATTTAAATACAGCTTATTTTACTCAAATATTTTGATTTAAATTAATGGTTGAACAGATCATTAAAGGGATAAAAGTGCCACACGTTTTGTTAAACTCTCTTGAGTTTCGCTTTAAATTAATTATGCCAAAATTATTTTTGTATTAAAATATACTACCTAAATAAAAAAATGGGACAGTATAGAAAATGCAAATAAAATAGATGCAGTGTTTCCTACATTTACATCGACTCACATTCTAAAAACGTTGGAACAGGAACATTTAGGGCTAGTAATAAGTTAAAAAAACAACTAAATAATGTCATGATTTCAAACAGGTGATGTCAACAGTTGATTATGATCATGAATTAGCACAAAGCATGTTCAGATGAAAGGAAGAAAACAGGTTAATTGTTAAGGTGGTTTACTGGCTTAAAAGAACAATCTTTATATTTAAAATGACCGCTTCCATTTATACTAACAGCATTTACTTTTACTTCTACTTTTAATACTTATTTAATATCAAATTACTTTTGATACTTAAGTACATTAAACATCAGATACTTTTAGACTTTTACTCAAGTAATATTCTAAAAGGTGACTTTTACTTCTATCAAAGTAAATTTCTGGTAAGATACTTGTACTTTTACTCAAGTAAGGCCTTCCGGTACTTTATACACCACTGGTGTCCACTCACTGTCCACTCTGTTAGACACTCTACCTAGTTGGTCCACCTTGTAGAGACGATCGCTCATCTATTGCTGCTATTAAAGTTGACCTGACCATTAAAAAACAGCATGAAAGGGGGCTAACAAAGCATGCAGAGAAACAGATGGACTACAGTCAGTAATTGTAGAACTACAAAGTGCTTTTATATGGTAAGTGGAGCTGATAAAATGGACAGCATGTGTAGAAACAAGGAGGTGGTTTTAATGTTATGGCTGATCAGTGTAAATAATCTTAATATATAAATACTTTTTAATTCATTGTTTAATTACAATATTTAGTTCCCTACATGAATAATCTTATTTATTAGTTGTTTAATTACATTATAAGAAGGATGTGTTAGCCCACAACCTCCCCGACTGGTAGCTGTCTTGTAATAGGGAAGGAGAAGTGAGGTCCATAAAGACATGGCTTAACAAAACTGGTGTTAGGCAACTCCAGTAACCTTGCACACGGCCCTGATCTAAATCCCAATTAACACCTTTGGGATGAATTAGAATGTAAACTCAGAGCTTATCCAACATCAGTGTTGGACCTAACAAATGCTCTTTTGACATTAATCAGGAAGCCTTTACAGAAGAGTAGAGGTTATTAAGAGAATGCCCAACAATACGTGTGTGTGTGTGTGTGTGTGTGTAAAATGTACCATAAAACATTGTTCATACAGTATAAAGAATTTTCACCTCTAGAACGAAGTAAATAGCTAAATTCAAATCCAATTTTTGCAATAATTATACGTAAAATCTAGTCTTATTTGTATTTAAATTATAATAATTGTAATGGTGCTCGCCCAGTGGTGGATTTGAACCCAGCACCCGTGCCTTTACTGGGTGAGCCACCAGATTATTTAGAAGTAGGACCCAAATGCTTAGTAGTCTGAGCGTGAAAACAGATAATTAAACTCAGAAAACAAAAGGTTCCCTGAGTGGGGCTTGAACCCAGGTCATTGCGGCACTGAGCTAACGCTCTAGCACGAAGCTAGGCAGGCTCTGTAGATAGTGCTGTGAAATAGTCCAATGAGCTCAAACAGGTACAAAAGAACATACCAGAGAACCACCAGTTTTGGGAAAATGTTTGAGCGGGAAAAAAATGGAGAACAAAGGACTGCCAGGGGAACAATGCTTACAAGACTTTCCCAACAGAAATGTAGAACTACAATAAATTAACAGAATGAAGAACTATTATTTACTAACTAATATCTATATATTTCTTCTTTCTTTTCTTTTATTTCGTGAGAGAGAGAGAGAGAGAGAGAGAGAGAGAGAGAGAGAGAGAGAGAGAGAGAGAGAGAGAAACTTAACACAAAAGAAAAATGAGGGTGAGAGTGAAAGCTCTTAGTCCTCTACCCAGGTTATCGGATGCTTGTGTTTGCTCACTTGAGACAAAGACCCAGCAATGGCTGATTGCTTCTCTGTGTCTTTATAGGCCTATGCACAGGTGTTGTCCATCAGGCCTAATTGCCGGTTTGCTGTTCACCCCTAGTGGCCAGAGTCTGCCTAGCCCCAAGGCCACCCCTTGTAATAATAGACCAAATTTGCTAAACTAAATTTATAATACAAAATAACTGTATGCATAATGGCTTTATGTACCACATTTATCAATTACAGTTCAGTACATTTCACATGACCCCCATATCCTAACTGTACACCATGATAAAGGCAGCATCAGAGATTGAGGCTGCACTGCAGTTTTCAAAGGTACAGTATTGTAAAAAAAAAGCATTAAAAATCAACTTGCGGTTTCTTAGCCTGCTTTAAGTCTGCTCTCTTGTTGGTACATAAATAAAACATTGATTAGGCAAACGTATCCCATGTGATAACTGGCTGGCAGGCTAAACCTAATAATATAAGTTTATTCAAAAGTTTGAACATTTCAAAAATGTTAACATAAAGATACAATAAAAATAAACAGTAACACCACTAGAGAAGTACAACCCCAAATCAGAAAAAAATTGGGACAGTATGGAAAATGCAAATAAAAAAAAAACAGAGTTTCTTACATTTACTTTGACTTTATGTTTTGTCTGCTCAACTTCATTTCATTTGTTAATGAACCTTCATTCCTGCATTTCAGGCCGGCAACACATTCCAAAAAAAGTTGGGACGGGGGCAATTTAGTGCTAGTAATGAGGTGAAAAAACTAAATAATGATGTGATTCCAAACAGTTGATGTCAACAGGTGATTGTAATCATGGTTTGGTACAAAAGCAGCATCCAGGAAAGGCTGAGTCTTTGATGAGCAAAGATGATCAGAGGATCTCCAGTTTGTCAACAAATGTGTGAGAAAATGATTGAAATGTTTAAAAACAATGAACCTCAAAGAAAGATTGGAAGGGATTTGCATATTTCTCCCTCTACAGTGCATAATATCATTAAACCATTCAAGGAATCAGGAGGAATTTCAGTGCATAAAGGCCAAGGGCGCAAGCTTAAGCTGAACACCTGTGATCTTTGATCCCTCAGACGGCACTGCATCAAGAACCGCCACTCAACAATAGCTGATAAAACCATATGGGTGAGGGATTACTTTGGCAAACCTTTGTCAAGCACTACAATACAGAGTTACATGCACAAACGCCACTTAAAACTTTACTGTGCAAAAAAGAAGCCTTATGTTAACTAAAACCTGAAATGCAGGAATGGATGTTTATTAATAAACGAAATGAAGTCGAGCAAATAAAACATGAAATTCATCCTGTCCGCAATCAAATAAAAGTCAAAGTAAATGTAAGAAACGTTTTTATTATTTATATTTCCATGCTGTCCCAACTTTTTGAACTGATTTGGGGTTGTAAATAACCATCAGTGACTCCAAAATCCCAGATAAGTCCTGATAGGTCAAAAACTGAAAAAAAAAACCCATTTAACTGCTTGCTGTTACTGACAGTTATCTTTTATAAGAACCCTTCTGAATGGAGGCTGTCTTTGTGTAGGTAATTTTGCAGTGCTGCTGACTTCTGGTCTCTCAGTCAGACGTGCTGTGCTCATGAACCTTGTCAGTGCTCTTACAGCCTTCATAGGGCTCTATATTGGCCTGCTGGTTTCCTCAGAAACAGAAATTCAGCAGTGGATCTTTACAGTCACAGCTGGGATATTTCTCTACCTCTCACTGGTAGAGATGGTGAGACAAAATGCTGCAAGCATGGTATTTTAGATCTTTAACATCACAGATTATATATTATCTGCCTCTCCCATTAACCCAAGCTCTGTTTCTTTGTAGATGCCTGAGATGAGCAGAATTCCTTCTCCACATCCAGTTCTTATGTTTTTCCTGCAAAATACCGGTCTGTTAGCAGGATGGTCTTGTTTATTGCTTTTAGCAATGTTTGAACACAAACTCGGTTTCTAACACACACACATTTCATTTTGTCTGCAGAAAAACACATAGCCATCTCAAACCTGTTGTGGATATAATACCAGAAAACATAAAAAAGTGTTGATTTTCCCATCAGTTAATCAGTTTAATGTTTTTCCTGCTGCAATACACCACTTTTAATATTAAGAAAGGTTTGATGTTCAATTATATTACTGTGTTAGAGAGTAGGCCATTACAGTGGTACCTTGTAACTCAACGTCCCCTAAACTCAAATCTTTGAAACTCAACGCCCTTCAAAGAGAAATTTGTACCCCTAAACCCAACGTTTCCTTTAAACTCAACGTGTGCAGTTTGTTTTTGAAAATGTATTTATTTAATTTCAAATTAACAATGAACAGTCGCTTTGTTCATCGCTTTGCTTGAGCTGTGCAGTAAGACGTCATCAAAGTGTGCATATTAGACGAATCTGCATTTATGTGAAATAACCCTCAGATTCACTCTGAAAGCATCCATGTATCTGTGTTTAGCTGCATTTTTCTCCTGTTTCACTTTTAAACTTGTGTTACAGCTCGGGATCAAATAAATTGTAAGAATCAGCTTTTCATTTCAGTGTTTTTATATTATATTTGGGTTATTTTCAGTGTATAAGTGTCAAAAACAACCCCATTATTTTACATAAGCCTAAAATATATGCAGTTCCACAAGACCATGGGACGCATTAACAGGTTTCCCATACATCCTTATGGGAAAAAATACCTTGAAACTCAATGCCTTTTAAACTCAACGCTAGTTCCAGAACCAACTGACGTGGAGTTTCAAGGTACCACTGTATTAAAAATTTTGGTTTTATTTAACCACATTGAACTTGGACTGGTTTTAGTGTTGAAAAAGTAATCAAGTAATTCTCTAATTATTTCTTAAGGATACATCTGGCATTACTATTGGCAGGTCTGTTTGTAATCATACTAATGCTTTGAATAAAATCTAGTTAAAAATTTGATTACATGATGTTGAATATACATATGTTGAATTCAACATATATTACAATATATTGTAAGAATGAAAAAAAAAATTCAACTGATCAGTTTTGAGTAAGCCCATTTCAATGACGACCATTCACATTGTGGCGTTTCTTTAAAAAAATTCAGATTCATCCAGGTTCAAGCTGAGATAGGTCTAGTGCCACCCTGAAATACTATGTGCATAGCAGGAATATGGCACAGCTGGTAAAAAGTATCCCAGGGACCTGTACTTTATATTTTGTAATGGTCACCAATGAATATTATATATTTTCAGTTTTGCTTGCTGTGAATACAGACATTTTCATTCTATGTATATATAATATAAATGAATTAAAAATACCTTTACAATAAATAACAATGATAGTGGAATTAATAAACAACTTTAACAACTAATCATAATGCTGTTTATGCCATAAGTGTTATACAACCCCAAATCAGAAGTATGGAAAATGCAAATAAAATAAAACACAGAGTTTCTTACATTTATTTTGACTTTTATTTGACTGCAGACAGTTTAAACTCAACTTTATTTCATTTGTTAATATACCTCCATTCATTCATTTCAGGCCTGCAACACATTCCAAAAAAAGTTGGGACAGAGGCCATTTAGGGCTAGTAATGAGGTGAAAAAACAACAGGTGATTGTAATCACGGTTTGGTACAAAAGCAGCATCCAGGAAAGGCTGAGTCTTTGATGAGCAAAGACGGCCAGAGGATCTCCAGTTTGTCAACAAATGCTTAAGAAAATTAAAACAATGTGTAAAGACAATGTACCTGAAAGAAAGATTGGAGTGGATTTGCATATTTCTCCCTCTACAGTGCATAATATCATTAAACGATTCAAGGAATCGGGAGGAATTTTAGTGTGTAAAGGCCAAGGGCGCAAGCTTAAGCTGAACACCCGTGATCTTCGATCCCTCAGACGGTACTGCATCAAGAACCGCCACTCTGATATAACCACATGAGCAAGAGATTACTCTGGCAAACCTTTGTCAAGCACTACAATACAGAGTTACATGCACAAATGCCACTTAAAACTTTACTGTGCAAAAAAAAAGAAGCCTTATGTTATCC
This sequence comes from Trichomycterus rosablanca, assembly GCF_030014385.1. Taxonomy (NCBI): domain Eukaryota; kingdom Metazoa; phylum Chordata; class Actinopteri; order Siluriformes; family Trichomycteridae; genus Trichomycterus; species Trichomycterus rosablanca. Next base: position 23,279,864 of record NC_085991.1, on the reverse strand, counting down.
ATGTCCAGAAGTGGCGACTTCTCTGGGCTCAGAGGCATCTAGGATGGACCATCACACAGTGTAAACGTGTATTGTGGTCAGATGAATCCGGACCAATTCTATAAGGAGAGGTTAATAAAAATCCAGCATTTCTTGTTCTAATTTCTTCTGGAGTTAAATTGCTCAGCAATGTGTATTCAGGGTTATTAGGAAAAGAAAAATCACGAATCCCTGTAGAGTAAAAGAACAATATCTAAACAGAAATGCACAACATCAGATTGTCCATAGCTTGGTGGATAAGTGTAATTAAGTACTTTTTAGCCATTCTAAATGCTGTGAGTGGAGAGATGTCATGATCAAACATTAGTGTCTCTTCGTACTTGAACAATAGCAGGAAGGTAAGACCTTTGGAGAGTGCTCTTTCTCAGTAAAAATGCCCACTCTCATTAAAAACAGGATGGTGTGTGTGTGTGTCTGTGTGTGTATGTTTGTGTGTATGCACCTGATCAATAAGCTGTGGTATTTTTTAACATTTAAAGAACAGAAAAATCGATAAATACCCTCTACTTGTTCTCTCAGCCTATTTACCACTACAGTACAGGGTGAGTCAAAAGTCGCGGGACACTCTTTTATTTCAGAAACAAAAGGGAAAATGACATATCTGAATACCCCAAGAAGTAATGGGTGAGGGGGCCTATCTTTTAGGCTATGTCCGGAACATGGCCACCATCTTGAAAGCCGCCATATTGGGCAAGTTTTTCCAATGGGAAGGTGGTCATGTAGCATATCAAAGAAGACCAGAATTTTCTCAGAAATCAATTGCCGCAATCAGATTTGCAATATCTCTTGTGGTTCAAAAGTTATCAACACAAAGTTGCAACAACAACCGGGAACGTTCCCTGTGATGCACAGCTATTTGACGTTGATGTTGGTCTAACGCCCAGGTGCAGAACTCGACACGTCTATCAGGGTCATCCTCTGATAGTTTCTGCTGCAGCTGGTCTTGAAGGGGTGCCACTTATTGGTATGGAATCTGTACAAGGAATGACTGGCTGACACCACATTCTGCTGCGAGACGTCGCGTGCTGCGTCGTGGACTTTTCGCAAAGGCTGCCAAAACCATTGTTGAGGTTTCTTCGTCGGTAGCGGCCTTCGGAAGACCACTACCTGGCTTGTTGTCCACAGTCCCGGTTTCTCTGAATTTGGCTATGAGGGATGCAACAGTGCTGTGTGAAATTGGTGGTCTTTCTGGGTGTCGGTTGTTGAAGTCTGCGGCTATGATACGGCAGCTGCATTCCCCGGACATCAGAATCACCTCAAAAGTTTTGAACTTTCTGTGTTGATAACCTTTGAACCACAAGAAAATTGCAAATCTGATTGCGGCAATCGATTTCTGAGAAAATGTTGGTCTTCTTTGATATGCTACATGACCACCTTCCCATTGGAAAAACTTGCCCTTGATCAGGGGCGGATCTAGAAAAATATTTATGGGGTGGCAAGAGGGGGGCAGGAATTTTTGAGGGGTGGCAACATATGGCAGACGTATTTATACTGAATTTAATCACAGTTATCACAGTTTGATGAGAAATAGTATGTACACACTACAAAAGGGCACGGGCTGCCATTTACAAACTCATACAGACAAACTTAATCTCATGCAATCAATGTCTTGCATTTAAGGTTTCATGTGAAACAGTTCATATTAGGAATAAGTGACCATACAATGTAATCTCAATAATAGGAGATAAAAGTATGGTAACACTACTGTAGGTGGGGCATTATCAAAGGAAAGGCATTAAGGTAAAACACAGGTGATGAGTGGCAGATGTATGAGAGGGAAAGCAAACAGTTTTTGACTGTGTCAGAGTGGCAGCGTTGCAAATTGGCCATAACTTTTCTTTTAATTTGTTGCTGCCAACTGGGGTGGCAGCAGGGGTGGCAAGGCTTTCTTTTAGGGTGGCATTTGCCACCCTATGCCACCCCGGTAGATCCGCCCATGCCCTTGATCCAATATGGCGGCTTTCAAGCTGGCAGCCATGTTCCAGACACAGCCTAAAACAGTGTTTCCCAATCTTTTTGAGCCACGGCACATATTTCAGATTAGAAAAATCACAAGGCACACCACCAAACAAAAATGTCACACAAAGTATATTTATTGAAATGTAATGAAAATCTAGTCTCAATTTACTTACTCAAATTAAATTAGACTCTAAGCGAGCGATGTGTAGTGACAGGCAGAACAGTTACATTCTCTTCCACTAGAGGGCAGTACAACTTCTTGCTCCAATTAAGTGGGTTGTCAACCGCCAGTAAAACAGAAGAAGTACATAGTCATGCTGCGAGTGCGACAACGCCGCAGGTAATAAGCATTAGAGTACCAATCAGGTGAAATTGGATAATCTTCCACGGCACACCTGATGATTTCTCATGGCACACTTATGTGCCGTGGCACAATGGTTGGGAAACACTGGCCTAAAAGATAGGCCCCCTTCACCCATTACTTGCTGGGGTATTCAGATATGTCATTTTCCCTTTCGTTTCTGTAATAAAAGAGTGTCCTGCGACTTTTGACTCACCCTGTACATTGCCACAATGTTTCTCAATTGACTGTTATTAAATATTGTATGTTGAATTGAATGTAGTTTCCAGACATTGGTCTGTTAAGAAGTGTAATCACAGCATGTCTGTAAAATTCTTGACTTAATGAGATATCTGAATAACATTTGCACTGTATAATAGGTTGTGACACCCAAGAAGTATGGTCACATTTGTAAAATGTCATGTACATTTGATTATTTATGTTACATTATAGACTTCTGCTATGACAGTTTTGTTTTATTGTTGTTATTAGAAATGTCCACTAGGAGGTGTCGTGGTTCATTATACTAGAAAATAACTCAAGTACGAGAACTCTGCATCATAATCCAGCTAGCGATGCATTTGACTCAGGAGGTCAGGACGGTACATGTTGAAAATACCAGTTATGGAGGAGATGGGAAGGAAAGATACTTACCACAAAATACCTAACTTAGTCTAGAGAAAACGAGATTAGAGAGATAAGGATTCCACCTATGTAAGGGATAGGAAGTAGGACATAGACAAGACAAACTCTGACAAGAGGAATGGGAGTAAGTTCAGCAGTCTGCAAATGAGTTAGTTGAACTAGTGGCAGTAAGTAAATGTGGAACAGAGCCAGAACATCAGATCAATAGTACTTGACACTCTGAAAATAGGTGATCCACTAGAGAGAGAAAGCCTAAACAGTTTTATACCTATGAAACACTCGGCCAACCTTTGGTAAAGGTTTACCCTAGGGCCAGTGTCATGTGTGTGTACATTAGGCCTTACATACATAACCTCAAGTAGGGTGATGGACCACCAAGTAGGGTGATTGGACCACCGTTCTTAATTAATACGATAACACACCACACTCATATGCACTACACACATATGAATCATATCCTTGTGTCATACCTGTTTATTGTAGTACAGGGCTAAAAGGTGAAGACTTGTGTGGGGTTGGATTCTGTTCAATAGAGTCACCTCACAGCAAGAAGGTCCTAGGTTTGATTCCCAGGTGAAGCGGTCCGGGTACTTTCTGTTTTGAGTTTGCATGTTTTCTCTGAGTTTCCTCCTCCAGCTTCCTGACTCCTTGATAAACTATGACTCCTCGTGTCTCACTTATTTCACCCTGAATAATAATGTACTTGCACTGGCCTAACCAATGTACTATATATACTGATCAGCCATAACATTAAAACCACCTCCTTTTTTCTACACTCACTGTCCATTTTATCAGCTCCACTTACCATATAGAAGCACTTTGTAGTTCTACAATTACGCTGCCCACGGGGCGCTGTTGGCCGGACATTTTTGGTTGGTGGACTATTCTCAGTCCAGCAGTGACAGTGAGGTGTTTAAAAACTCCAGCAGCACTGCTGTGTCTTATCCACTCATACCAGCACAACACACACTAACACACCACCACCATGTCAGTGCAGTGCTGAAAATGATCCACCACCCAAGTAATACCTGCTCTGTAGTGGTTCTGTGGGGGTCCTGACCAATGAAGAACAGCATGAAAAGGGTTAAACTGAACAAACAGCATTTTCAGAAAAAAACTGTTAATAAAATATATTAAAAAAAAAACAAATCTGTGAATTCTCTTGAGGTTTATTTGTCTCCTATTAAAAATGTATTGCACATCACACAGATGATAATAATAAGACAACAGCGAAAACAATTGGTTGACCAGCTAATGTCTTATATCAAGAAAGAATGGGCAAAAAAATGGTATACTCTGTTCCCAAACCATTAAAAAGGTGATTTAGATACCTCTGTCCCAACTTTTGTTGAGTGTGTTGCAGGCATCAAATTCTACATTTGTTTATATTTACAAAATACAATAAAGTTGCTCACTAAAAACATTAGAAGTGTATTTCCTGTACATTTAGCCAAATAAGTTTATTCATTTTGTATCTCAATCTGTTTATTTTAAGTGCAATTCCACTTCCAGCAGAAATATCACTTTTCATACAGGTGTGAGACCTTCTGCTCATTTTTGCTCTTCTTTTTCACCTTTTAAAGTCTGTTATGGCTTTTTAATCCTGACGCCTCCATATTTCCAGACTACAATGTCTAATCTATTTTTAATAAAATTATATTACATTGTGTATCGTTGCAACAAAAGAGCACTTTTCCATGGAAAAATATTTGTTAAATTTGACATCAGATTATTTTCACACTATGGGGAAGGCTTTTTTTGTTCCAGCATGACAGCGAAGTCCATAAAGACATGGTTTGTCAAGTTTGCTGTAAAGAAACAGGTCAAGGTGGCAAGGTGGTCACTCAGCAAACACACAAATGCCACACAATGTATTTAAGTTGTGAACTGGTTGAAGGAAGATGTTTACAGGGCTTGGGGAGTATACCGAATGAATCTAAATATCTGAAGCAACACAATGCAAGTGAACGCACACACTAACATGGGGAATGAGATTCAAGCAAGCAATAACTGCTTGGCAGCAATGTTACCAACAAAACTATAAACCTTCTCCTAGCTGCTGTTACAGGTGCTGAATAATCCCTCACTGCACAGCAGCAGTGTTATCAATAATCTCATGTCCTTGTTGTCCTACCTGCATTTTGAAGTTCTGCTGTGACGACGCTGCCAGAAAGGAGTATTTTATCCAATTTTTGCTTTTTGTTTATGATGCACTGGTATTACAGTTATATGTGATATCTTTTGAATCATGATGCTTTTATGCTTGCTTTATAATGCTTGAATCATAATGTTTTCTATTATGCTTTAGTATTTTGTCTGAACCTCTGTTAACAGCGCAAGAAAGTGTGGATTGTAAATGCAACATTGTACGAAATCTGGCAACCCTCCGGGCCAATCTACTGTTTAAATAATACTCTTACTAAATGTAAATGTAATTAACTGTAAGTTAATATCTGTGCAAACAATATGCCTCAGCAGCCCACCTCCCGCCTCCTGTACCTATGATTGGTTGGTGCCAACATAACCAGAAAATTACATTCTGACAACTGTTTCTGCTTTAACTTTATGTTCACCTGTCTGGAACATTGAATATTTTTAATACTGCCATACATAATTTTGCTGATCTTAAAACCTAGTGCTAGTCTGTATGACGTAAAGTTGAATTTACCATATGATTAAACAACTGGGAACTCAGTAACGACCCTTAAATTGGTTAAGCTGTAATGTGTTATATAAACACCATTCAAGGTGTGTTACAACCATGGTAAAAAAAAAGAGGAGATCATTTCATTGTGCCAAAAGAGCAAGTGGTATAGGAACATCTTCAAGACCTTGAACGTTCCTGGACATTGGGAATATTTACTGGTTCCAAGTTATAGCATATAGAAACTTAATTTAAAAGCCTTAATAATTTCATCAGGACAACAAAAAAAACCTGCATTACTGCAAAAGGCTTACAGGATGACTTGAAGGCTGGGACAAATGTGTCAGTGGCAACCATTAGATCGCACGCTACTGTTGTCCAAGAAGCACAGGAAGAATTGACTGGAATAAGCCAGAAGGATTTGGGAAGCACTGCTTATGACCAGAATAATACTCTCAAGCATGGAGGTCAGTCAGTGATGATGTTGATGTTTTTTTTCTGCTGCAGTAACTGGTTGTTTTGACAGGAGGACTGGCATCATGAAATAACAGAAATACCAAGACATTTTGAAAAGAAATGCTATGCCTTCTCTGGTGCAACTGAACCTTAGTGATAGTTGCTTCCAAGCACACTTCCAAGTCAACCAAAGCTTGTTTAAGGGATCAGTCCTAGAATAGTCTACTCACTCCACAGGGTTAAATCCTATACAAAAGCTTCCGTGGGATATAATGAAAGCAATTGGAGCATGAAAGCCATCAAACCTCAGTGAAACTTGGGGTTGAATTATAGTGCACATTGTCATTTGTCAATAGAACTAAGTGGAAATTATAGAACTTATAAAAACGTTTGAATTAAAAATATTCTTTCTCTGTTTACTGAGACTTCTTGTTGTATATTTTCATTTCATCCTCGTGTGTGTGTGTGTGTGTGTGTGTATGTGTGTGGGACAAAGAGAGATAGAATAAACGAGAGTATGTATAAGTGAGTGTGTGTGGGGGGGACAGTGAGAAATAGAATAAACAAGAGTATGTATAAGTGAGTGTGTGTGTGTGTGGGACAAAGAGAAATAGAATAAACGAGAGTATGTATAAGTGAGAGTGTGTGTGTGTGTGTGTGTGTGTGTGTGTGTGTGTGTGTGTGTGTGTGTGTGTGTGTGTGTGTGTGTGTGGACAAAGAGAAATAGAATAAACGAGAGTATGTATAAGTGAGTGTGTGTGTGTGGGACAAAGAGAAATAGAATAAACGAGAGTATGTATAAGTGAGAGTGTGTGTGTGTGTGTGTGTGTGGGACAAAGAGAAATAGAATAAACGAGAGTATGTATAAGTGGGTGTGTGTGTGTGGGACAATGAGAAATAGAATAAACGAGAGTATGTATAAGTGAGTGTGTGTGTGTGTGTGGGACAATGAGAAATAGAATAAACGAGAGTATGTATAAGTGAGAGTGTGTGTGTGTGGGGGGGGGGGGACAAAGAGAAATAGAATAAACGAGAGTATGTATAAGTGAGTGTGTGTGTGTGGGACAAAGAGAAATAGAATAAACGAGAGTATGTGTAAGTGAGTGTGTGTGTGGGGGGGGGGCAAAGAGAAATAGAATAAACGAGAGTATGTGTAAGTGAGTGTGTGTGTGGGGGGGCAAAGAGAGATAGAATAAACGAGAGTATGTATAAGTGAGTGTGTGTGTGGGACAAAGAGAAATAGAATAAACGAGAGTATGTATAAGTGAGTGTGTGTATGTGGGACAAAGAGAAATAGAATAAACGAGAGTATGTGTAAGTGAGTGTGTGTGTGGGGGGGGCAAAGAGAGATAGAATAAACGAGAGTAGCCTATGTGTAAGTGAGTGTGTGTGGGGGGGGGCAAAGAGAAATAGAATAAACGAGAGTATGTATAAGTGAGTGTGTGTGTGTGGGACAAAGAGAAATAGAATAAACGAGAGTATGTATAAGTGAGAGTGTGTGTGTGTGTGTGTGTGTGGGACAAAGAGAAATAGAATAAACGAGAGTATGTATAAGTGGGTGTGTGTGTGTGGGACAATGAGAAATAGAATAAACGAGAGTATGTATAAGTGAGTGTGTGTGTGTGTGTGGGACAATGAGAAATAGAATAAACGAGAGTATGTATAAGTGAGAGTGTGTGTGTGTGTGGGGGGGGGGACAAAGAGAAATAGAATAAACGAGAGTATGTATAAGTGAGTGTGTGTGTGTGGGACAAAGAGAAATAGAATAAACGAGAGTATGTGTAAGTGAGTGTGTGTGTGGGGGGGGGGCAAAGAGAAATAGAATAAACGAGAGTATGTGTAAGTGAGTGTGTGTGTGGGACAAAGAGAAATAGAATAAACGAGAGTATGTATAAGTGAGTGTGTGTATGTGGGACAAAGAGAAATAGAATAAACGAGAGTAGCCTATGTGTAAGTGAGTGTGTGTGGGGGGGGGCAAAGAGAAATAGAATAAACGAGAGTATGTATAAGTGAGTGTGTGTGTGTGGGACAAAGAGAAATAGAATAAACGAGAGTATGTGTAAGTGTGTGTGTGTGTGTGTGTGTGGGACAAAGAGAAATAGAATAAACGAGAGTATGTATAAGTGAGAGTGTGTGTGTGTGTGTGGGACAAAGAGAAATAGAATAAACGAGAGTATGTATAAGTGGGTGTGTGTGTGTGGGACAAAGAGAGATAGAATAAACGAGAGTATGTATAAGTGGGTGTGTGTGTGTGGGACAATGAGAAATAGAATAAACGAGAGTATGTATAAGTGTGTGTGTGTGTGTGGGACAAAGAGAAATAGAATAAACGAGAGTATGTGTAAGTGAGAGTGTGTGTGTGTGTGTGTGGGACAAAGAGAAATAGAATAAACGAGAGTATGTATAAGTGAGAGTGTGTGTGTGTGTGTGTGGGACAAAGAGAAATAGAATAAACGAGAGTATGTATAAGTGGGTGTGTGTGTGTGGGACAAAGAGAGATAGAATAAACGAGAGTATGTATAAGTGGGTGTGTGTGTGTGGGACAATGAGAAATAGAATAAACGAGAGTATGTATAAGTGTGTGTGTGTGTGTGTGTGTGTGGGACAAAGAGAGATAGAATAAACGAGAGTATGTATAAGTGGGTGTGTGTGTGTGGGACAAAGAGAAATAGAATAAACGAGAGTATGTATAAGTGTGTGTGTGTGTGTGTGTGTGGGACAAAGAGAGATAGAATAAACGAGAGTATGTATAAGTGGGTGTGTGTGTGTGGGACAAAGAGAGATAGAATAAACGAGAGTATGTATAAGTGGGTGTGTGTGTGTGGGACAATGAGAAATAGAATAAACGAGAGTATGTATAAGTGGGTGTGTGTGTGTGTGGGACAAAGAGAAATAGAATAAACGAGAGTATGTATAAGTGAGAGTGTGTGTGTGTGTGGGACAAAGACAAATAGAATAAACGAGAGTATGTGTAAGTGAGTGTGTGTGTGTGGGACAAAGAGAAATAGAATAAACGAGAGTATGTGTAAGTGAGTGTGTGTGAGTGTGTGTGTGTGGGACAAAGAGAAATAGAATAAACGAGAGTATGTGTAAGTGAGTGTGTGTGTGTGGGACAAAGAGAAATAGAATAAACGAGAGTATGTGTAAGTGAGTGTGTGTGGGGGGGGCAAAGAGAGATAGAATAAACGAGAGTATGTATAAGTGAGTGTGTGTGTGGGACAAAGAGAAATAGAATAAACGAGAGTATGTATAAGTGGGTGTGCGTGGGGGGGCAAAGAGAGATAGAATAAACGAGAGTATGTCTGTGTGTGTGTGTGTGTGTGTGTGTGGGACAAAGAGAGATAGAATAAACGAGAGTATGTATAAGTGAGTGAGTGTGTGTGTGTGTGGGGGGGGGGGGGACAAAGAGAGAGAATAAACGAGAGTATGTATAAGAGTGTGTGTGTGTGAGAGAGACAGACAGAGAGCATATGCGACAGTATGTATGAGTGTGTGTGTGTGTGTGTGTGTGCACGGAACTCTGAGCGTGGGAATGAAAGCTACAGTTGAATGAGTCAACATAGTTGATGCTATAAGGGACTGTATCACTGCCGCTCTTTCACTTCAGCACTGCTTCTTTCTAACAAACGATATATCGGTTACTTAGGTTAAATACAAATCCCGCAGAACTCAGAGCATTTACTTTTTTTTTTTAACTGATTAAAGCGCAAGTTTTGGGCTATTTACTGCATTAGGAAGTATTAAACGGATTTTGCTGGTTTATAGACCTGAGAATTTGGCAACCCAAAGATCATCGACGCGCAGTTTTAACCTTTTTTAAGAATAACTGTCCAATGGTGGTAAATAACAGCATGTCTAAAACACCTTCTAACTCTTTGGAGAAACATTTAGACTTACTGGAGAATCCGGCACTGCAGGTGAGCTACACTGTGCTTTTTCATCATCCACCCAACACATATTTATAAAGTGGACTAATTTTATAAACAGTACTTTGTTTTAACATACAGTATTTATCAGTATATATAATACCTTTAGTGCACTTTACATAACGTATTTTGTACCTAGAGATACAAAAATATATGTGTTTTTTCATGTGTGTTTACAATTGCTATTAGAAATATAATGTCTTGGTCCTAGGACATTACCAGCAGATCCTTCAGTTTCTGTAAGTTGGAAGATGGACCATCCTACTGTGCATCCTGGTGCCACCTCTTCCATGAGTTAGCAATGCAAAAGCACAAAAAATGACTTCTGATGTTTTGGCTGACCAATTTGATTGTATTTTGTAAATATAAACATGTTTTAAATTTTATGCCTGTTGATAGTATTTTGAAAATATAAACATATTTTGAATCGTATGCCTGTAACACACTCAAAGTTGGCACTGGGCAAAACAAGAGTAAAAAGTAAAATACAGTGGTACCTTGAAACTCAACATCATTTGGTTGTGGGAGTGACGCTGAGTTTAAAAAGCGTTGAGTTTCAAGGTATTTTTTCCACAAGGATGCACGGAAAACCTGTTAATGCGTCCCATGGTCCCGTGGAACTGTAAAATAATTGGGTTGTTTTTGACACAAATGACACAAATACAATACGTAAAACACTGAAATACAATTGAAAACAGATAAAAATCAATCAAAAATACAATAAATCCTGCACTTTACATTTACTTCTTTATTGTTTCCTTATGCTTCTTAATCTTGGAGATGCCTTATCTTGGAATACCGTATTCCATTCAGTAAAGGTGCTATTATGTAAAAAGCGGCACAATAGCTTTGTGCTGGCTGTGCCAATATTTCCTATGGAATGTGGCGGCACACAAAGCTTAACGTGACTTATTGTACTAAAACATGCGAGAAATTTCATTAGTGGAGAGCACTTATGAGCAGTAATAATTAAAAGAAGTTTAGTGTTTCTATGTTGTTCTTTTAATACATTAAGCTTTTTTTAGACTCTCTCGGAAAAGCTGATCCTGAACTATAGCACAAGTTTAAAAGTGAAACAGGAGAATGATCCAGCTAAACACAGATACATGGGGACAGTTTGACGGTCATTCCACACAAATGCAGATTTATCTCATATCGACACTTTGATGGCATCTTACTGCAATGCTAAAACGAAGCGCTAAACAAAGCGGTTGTTCATTGTTAATTAGAAATTAAATAAATACATTTAAAAAACTGAACACAATGAGTTTAAGGAAAGCACTGAGTTTAAGGGTACAAATTTCTTGACGAAGGGCGTTGAGTTTTAAAGATTTTGCGTTTAGGGTACGTTGAGTTACAACGTTACAGTTCTGAAACAGTTCACAAGAGGGTATCCCCGGTATAAAAGGAGAATTAATCAAAAGCTCAGTTTTTGAAGCAAAGATGGGTCATATCACCTTGTGCTAAACCTCATTAAATATTTGTCAGTCCATTAAAAAAAATCATTTCTCAAGACAAGATTACAGATAATGTAAGTCTTTCACCATCTACTGCACATAACATTGTGAGAAGATTTAGGGAATGGGAAGAAATCTCAGTCCGTGCTGCTCATTTCTCTGAACTCAAGATAATTTTAGACCGAAATTCAGTGAAATGTGGACAAATGAGTCCACATTTCAGCTTGTTGCATGCCAAAATTGAAAAGGACCATTTAGAATATAATTAGCCAAAGGTGCAAAGCCAACATGAGGGTATGAAGGTATAGTATGAAGGTGCATCAGTGCACATGGCATGTGTGTGAAGTTACCATTTATGTCAAGTTACCATTCAGTATGTGCTATAGCAGCGTGGCTTCATAGACACAAAGTGTGTGTGCTTGACTGTGCAGTCCATCTTTATTTTGTAAAAAATGCATGGTGCATCATGAAGAGGAAAATCAAACAAAGGAAACCACAGACTGGATCATGAACAGCAAAAATGCTCACTGATCAAAGGAAAGGTGATGTAGCACAGTGGTAAACGTACAGTCCTTCCCTCGTTTTTCAGTGTGTTGAAGGCATCAAATTATAAATAAGTTTATATTTACAAAATACAATTAAGTAGGTAAACATTGAAAATATTTTTGCTGTACTTTTATTAGTTTGATCAAGATTCAAAGGGATTAACAAATCATAAATCCTTGTTTTCACTGCATTCTACAAAATGTTCCAAATTAAAAAACATTTTTTTTTTATTATGTTTATATGATTAATTTATTTATGTATTCATTTTTACTAACTACTTCATCCTGGTCTGAAACACTGGACACAAGGTGGGAACACACCATGTAAAGTGCATCACTATCGGCTTAAACTTTTTTGCTGCATGGCACCCATAGTACCAGCAGCTCCATCATGCCACCATATTAATTTACATCCTTAACATTTGAATAATGTGTTTATTATGTTTGTAATACACATGAATATTAGTTCTTTCTGAATAACTCAGTAATAAAAAGTAGAAAAATCAGGGCCAAGGCTAGACTTTCACCATTTAAATATTTGTCTCAATTTGTACTAATATTCTACAAACTCTACAAACCAAAAACAAGTTTAAGAATTCATTATATATCAAGAGATCAAACAGTTTACATTACATTAGTATAATTGTGGCATTTTACATTTTTATAACAAACAAAAACGGTAGTTGGAAAATGATTTCTGTAGGTGATGTTTTATATGTTTACCAAGTAAAAACAAGGTTAAAAACTCATGACCATAGTATATTTTTCACAATAAGTGACTTCTGTAACAAAAAAGGCCCACTACACAAAAGGTGAATGCTATTGCAAGGTATTGTCTCGGTCGGGATGCTTGGGATCCTTGGGAAGCAATATGCATGACTTGCAAGGTGTCCAATAAAGGTGGTAGTTCAGCAAAACACAAAAGGAAGAGTTCGACTGGTAAATTAACTATTTTGTGAGATCGGTTAACACAGAATATGTTGTTACTGCTGCAGAGGGAGTTTTTGCATTTCACACCACAAAGCATCACAACAGCTACAGATCACAACAGCCTTTCCCTGATTCTGGAACGGCGTACACATTTCCAAATGCACGTACTAAGATAGAAGTTATTGTAAACATCATGATAGCACCACATTCTGTCAAAACAGCTCTACTGATGAACTGTTTTATTTGTTGTATTTATTGTTTAGAGCCAAATGCTGAATGGAAGGGAATAATATTATCTGACCATAAATGCATTTGTTAGTTGTCTTGTTAAAGAGTAGCTGTTTATTTATTAAACATCAATAACATAGTTGCTTTATTGGTGCATCTGTCAAATATTTAACTCCCTGCCCCATACACATTGCCATGATGCCACCAATTACATGAAATTACTGTGCCAACACCACCTCTCCACAAGTGTCCTCTTTTATGAAAAACAAAATATAGTCACCCTAGCATTTACACAAACACAAAAAGTACAGACGCACAAACCCCAAGGCTATGACACTGCTAATATGCTATGCGTCACTAACCACTTACTAAGATAAAACAGAACAGAACTGTAATAATAACACAAATACAAGAGAATGTTAGACAAAAAGTTATGCTAAACACTAATGCTATGGTACATACTAAACAGGAGAACAGGAAAGCAAACTTTAAAGAGAGGATAACACTATGAAAACACTGGCGCAAGGAAACCAGAAGAGTGAGAACAAATGTATAATAATACGTGTAATTCTCTGCCATGAGTCGATCCATGAGTTTGGTTTATGTAGAGAGTGTGTGCGTGTGGTCTGTACCTGATGAATCGCCTGATGAATGTCCTGAGGTGGACAGGCTGTACAGGCTGTATTTTTGCTTTTTACTCGGTGAATACAGGATAGACTCTAATGCAACCTTAACCAGAATAAAGTGGTTTCTAAAACCAGAAAAAGAATTGCATTGAACTGTCTATGTAAATGTGGATGAAAAGCCAAAACACAAGAAAACACACATTAAAATACACCGATCAACCATAGCATTAAAACCACTGTCCATTCACTGTCCATTTTATCATCTCCACTTACCATATAGAAGCACTTTGTAGTTCTACAATTACTGACTGTAGTCCATCTGTTTCTCTGCATGTTTTTTTAGCCTGCTTTCACCCTGTTGTTTAATGGTCAGGACCCCCACAGGAAAACCACAGAGCAGGTATTATTTGGGTGGTGGATGATTCTCAGCACTGCAGTTACAATGACATGGTGGTGGTGTGTTAGTGTCTGTTGTGCTGGTATGAGTGGATCAGACACAGCAGCGCTGCTGGAGTTTTTAAATACAGTGTCCACTTACTGTCCACTCTATTAGACACTCCTACCTAGTTGGTCCACCATGTAGATGTAAAGTTGGAGACGATCGCTCATCTATTGCTGCTGTTTGAGTTGGTCATCTTCTAGATTTTCATCAGTGGTCACAGGACGCTGTTGGCTGGATATTTTTGGTTGGTGGACTATTCTCAGTCCAGCAGTGACAGTGATGTGTTTAAAAACTCCATCATCACTGCTGTATCTTATTTACTCATACCAGCACAACACACACTAACACACCATCACCATGTCAGTGTCACTGCAGTGCTGAGAATGATCCACCACCCAAATAATACCTGCTCTGTAGTGTTCCTGGGAGAGTCCTGACCATTGAAGAACAGCATGAAAGGGGGCTAACAAAGTATGTAGAGAAACAGATGGACTACAGTCAGTAATTGTAGAACTACAAAGTGCTTCTATATGGTAAGTGGAGATGATAAAATGGACAGTGAATGTAGAAACAAGGAGGTGGTTTTAATGTTATGGCTGATCGGTGTATATTTGTATAATTGTGGATAAAGCCTTTATCTCCCTTACCTTGTCTATCTAAATCTTTTTAACTGATGTATCTGTTTTATCTGATTTGTCTGCATTCAACTTGGGTTGCCATTACTTAAGTAAACATCCTTGCTGCAGCTGGCTAGCCTGAAACAGACTGGCAGCCCTCATGTCAGTCCATTACATGAAAAAAGTAAAGAATTTGTTTGCAGTTGCCCTGGTGATGTGAGCTGTTTTAATCTCCATCTGAGTAATACAATTACTAAAAAATTGTATAACTTTTTTTTTTTCACACCTGTGTGCAGTGTCACAGAAGAAAGCTGCGCAGAAAAGGTCGGTTCAAAGGTTCAGATGGGAGTACATCCTCAGATACCACAAATAACAGCTTTGTGCGACAGGTGAGAACATTTTACATTACGTTTGCAGGTATGTTTGTAATATCAATTACTAGCAGTTTGGGCCGCTCAGGTGGCGCAGCGGTGAAGTACGCTAGCTCACCAGAGTTGGGTTTCTAGATGCATCGTATCGAAACTCAGCTCTACCTTTCCGACTGGGTTGGGCGGCAGCATGAACAACGTTTGGCTGTTGTTCACGGGCTTAGGGGTAGAGTCGGAGCATAGGTCCTCATAACTGGTACAACTGCATTTCAGGCCTGCAACACATTCCAAAAAAAGTTGGGACGGGGGCAATTTTGGGCTAGTAATGAGGTGAAAAAATTTCATAATTATGTGATTTCAAACAGTTGATGTCAACAGGTGATTGTAATCATGGTTTGGTACAAAAGCAGCATCCAGGAAAGGCTGAGTCTTGAGCAAAGATGATCAGAGGATCTCCAGCAGCATGCGTGAGAAAATTATTGAAATGTTTAAAAACAATGTATCTCAAAAAAAGATTGGAAGGGATTTGCATATTTCTCCCTCTACAGTGCATAATATCATCAAGCACTACAATACATGCACAAGTTACATGCACAAATGCCACTTAAAACTTAACTGTGCAAAAAAGAAGCCTTATGTTAACCATGTCCAGAAGCGGTGTCGACTTCTCTGGGCTCTGAGGCATCTCCGATGGACCATCACACAGTGGAAACGTGTATTGTGGTCAGATGAATCAGCATTTCAGGTCTTTATTGGAAAAAATAGACGCTGTGTGCTCCGGACCAAAGACAAAAAGGACCACCCAGACTGTTATCAGCAACAAGTCCAAAAGCCATGGTCTGTCATGGTATGGGGCTGTGTCAGTGCCCTTGGCAAAGGTCATTTACACTTCTGTGATGGCAGCATTAATGCAGAAAAGTACATTGAGATCTTAGAGCAACATATGCTCCCCTCGAGACGTCCATGCAAAACCACATGTTGCACACATTACAAAGGCATGGTTGCGGAAGAAGAGTGTACGGGTACTGGACTGGCCTGCCTGCAGTCCTCACCTGTCTCCAATAGAGAATGTTTGGAGAACAAAAAATGCGACAACGACGACCCCGTACTGTTGTACATCTTAAGACGTGTTTGCAGGAAGAATGGGACAAAATAAAAGCTGAAACATTAAATCGCTTGGTATCCTCGTTGCCAAAACGTCTTTTAAGTGTGGTGAAAAGTAATGACAACATTGCCAACAAGTGGTAAATGATTTACTGTCCCAACACTATCCCATTGCAAGAATGGATGTTTATTAATAAATGAAATGAAGTTGAGCAGATAAAACATGAAATATCTCAGGTTCATCCTGTCTGCAGTGAAATAAAAGTCAAAGTAAATGTAAGAAACTCTGTGTTTTTTTATTATTATTTCCATTTTCCATGCTGTCCCAACTTTTTCTGATTTGGGGTTGTATAATAAAAAAGTAAACGTTTAAAGAGAGGTTATTCTGTTGAACTTAGGGTGATTTAATCCTGTATTTCTCTCTTTTTTTTAATTATGCATAATAGCATTCACTTTATTGCATTCGAACAGCACATAAAGTTACACTGATGAACTGGTCTTGGGGTCAGACTCATTTAGACTTTTCTCAGTGACTCTTATTGACTTATTTAAATAGAATGACTGGATGGGTTTACATAACCTGTACTTATGGGATCATTCCATTCCATCTTTCTATAAGCGTAGAGTGTGAGTGTGTCAGTGCCCACTGTTACAAGATGAATCAATGTGGGCGATAAAGCCTTTTGTATTACACCTACCTGCAGTTACATAAGCTGAACAGAAGCATCAGGTGATGGTTAGGTCATGCAGTACAGGTTATTAGACAAAC
Organism: Trichomycterus rosablanca; assembly: GCF_030014385.1. NCBI lineage: Eukaryota > Metazoa > Chordata > Actinopteri > Siluriformes > Trichomycteridae > Trichomycterus > Trichomycterus rosablanca. The sequence goes on along the minus strand of NC_085991.1, from coordinate 23,262,769 downwards.
ACACACACACTTTTATGGTAAGCATGGAATAGCTGACCTGTCAGAGAAAGTGATTGATTTTTTCCTGCAATAGTGTGTGTAACACTGAGTGTGAGTGTAAATATTTCTTATGTCTGAGTGTGTGTGTGCTTTATAAAGCAGAGGTTCTGCTGCAAGAACATAGTGTTTATGATCTGAGAGGCGTCTGGTCTTTGTTGCTGTGACCACCGCTTCACTTGTCTCCTCAACACAAACCTCTACAGGCATGCTTCTACCTTTTTTGGAGCAGTCACACACGCACACACACTCACACACACAAACTATAAACAAAGATTAATATTCCAAGGTTACTGACTATTAGTCATGTTGATCTTTATGTCAGATTGCGGTTGCTCATTGGTGTGTTCATAGAGTGCCTATCATTATGGTAACTAGCATGGTAACTAGTAAATAGTAACTTTTGAAAACCATTTATAGCCTTTCTAATTGTGAGACAAGCTTTGACCTCAACAGTACCCTGCCAATCTATTTGTTAACAAGTGTAAGACATTTGGGGATCAGATGTGTCCAATTACTTCAGTAATGTGTGAACAGTTGATCTCTTTGTGAGATTGATCAGTATGTTCAACAGTATGAGTCAACAGAAACTATATGAAGTCAGAGAAGCATTAAAAAAAAAACAGGTATCCGATCACAACATATAGAATAGCATGCCTTTATTTGTCATGTCCCCTTTCAGTTGATATCCCAAAGCCCTACCCACTAGGCTACCACTGTCCCATATACACCGATCAGCCATAACATTCAATCCAGCTCCTTGTTTCTACACGCACTGTCCATTTTGTCAGCTCCACTTACCATATAAAAGCACTTTGTAGTTTTACAATTACTGACTGTAGTCCATCTGTTTCTCTGCATGCTTTGTTAGCCCCCTTTCATGCTGTTCTTCAATGGTCAGGACCCCCACAGGACCACTACAGAGTAGGTATTATCTGGGTGGTGGATCATTCTCAGCACTGCAGTGACACTGACATGGTGGTGGTGTGTTAGTGTGTGTTGTGCTGGTATGAGTGGATAAAACACAGCAGCGCTGCTGGAGTTTTTAAACACCTCACTGTCACTGCTGGACTGAGAATAGTCCACTAAACAAAAATATCCAGCCAACAGCGCCCCGTGGGCAACGTCATGTGACCACTGATGAAGGTCTAGAAGATGACCAACTCAAACAGCAGCAATGGATGTGCTATCGTCTCTGACTTTACATCTACAAGGTGGACCAACTAGGTAGGAGTGTCTAATAGAGTGGACAGTGAGTGGACACAGTATTTAAAAACTCCAGCAGCGCTGCTGTGTCTGATCCACTCACACCAGCGCAACACACACTAACACACCACCACCAAGTCATTGTCACTGCAGTGCTGAGAATCATCCACCACCTAAATAATACCTGCTCTGTGGTCCTGTGAGAGTCCTGACCATTGAAGAACAGCATGAAAGGGGAGCTAACAAAGCATGCAGAGAAACAGATGGACTACAGTAAGTAACTGTAGAACTACAAAGTGCTTCTATATGGTAAGTGGAGCTGATAAAATGGACAGTGCGTGTAGAAACAAGGAGGTGGTTTTAATGTTATGGCTGATCAGTGTATATTGCTAACAATATTAAAGGCAGTTTTGTGAAAGCATGCTGTTGTTCTAAATATATTTAAAAAAAAAAAACAATAAGACAGTCCTCACAATAGCTACTCTACACCTGCTGCCGCAATTCTGACTGATTTGTATAAGTCAGGGACGTATATTTATGATAAACCTAAAGTCCTTTTTGCAAACAATATGCAAAGCATCAAATAAAAGCTTCCCCAACTTTCAGCTCCAGAAAGTTTTGTAGTCTGAGGGGGCTAAACTGAAACCTTTAGACTTGCTTTCTGGTATGTGTGTCCTAAATTTAACAATGCACATGTGCCAGGACACATCATCCTATTGTAAAATACTATAGTGCTGATATTATAATGTTGTGCAAATATAGGGCAATTCGGTGTCTCCAATTAACCTGACTGCATGTTTTTGGACTGTGGGAGGAAACTGGAGCTCCTGGAGGAAACCCACACAGACACGGGGAGAGCATGCACACTGCACAGAAATTACCCGGACCGCCCCGCCTGGGGATCGAACCCAGGACCTTCTTGCTGTGAGGCGACAGTGCTATCCACCGTGCCGCCCAGGGGAAAACGAATGATAATTTTATTCATTTTATTTTAATATCATTAAATGCATTATCCTGATCAGGATTATGGCGGGTTCGGTTCCCCTTTGAAACACTGGCTGCAAGGCAGGAATACCCCAGATATGACACCAGTCCATTGCATGGCTTTGGCCACTCCCATGTCTTAGACATATAGTCATGTGAAAAAGTTAGGACACCCCATGAAAACCTTTGTATTTTTGAACATATTTAAACATATGGACATTTGAGCTTCATTTGAACAGTATTGAGAGATGGAGCTTATATAACTAAACAAATAAACCTGAAAAAAATACTTTTAAACACAAGTTGTAAAATGTAATGAACAAAAATGGAAATTTATTGTGAGGAGAAAGTTAGGACACCCTATGCCCTAATTTCCCCCTTTGGCTGAAATAACCTCATTTAGACATTTCCTGTAACCATCTACCAGTCTCTGACATCCCTCTCCTCCATGCAGAATTTCTTCAGCTGTGTGAGGTTTGAGGGGTTTCTTGCATGCACAGCCCGTTTCAAATCACCCCACAGCATCTCAATAGGATTAAGATCCAGGCTTTGACTTGGCCATTCCAGAACTCTTCATTTCTTTCTTTTGAGCCATTCCTTGGTGGATTTACTGGAATATTTTGGGTCATTGTCAATGGTTTTCATGGGGTGTCCTAACTTTTTCACATGACTGTAGCTAACCATGTCTGTGTGTTGGCCGATACAAACTCAGATCTTACAGGTGTTGGGCTAGCATAATAGAATGCTGAGCCACCTGAGCGCCGAAAATGAATGGTGAACACAAAAAATATCTTTTGTACAAAATTAAATCACAATGCCTTGATAAAAAGCCTTTTAACACATTGTTCTTAATAAAATGCATTTTGTAATTTTGTGTTTAGTTATTATGAAGAAAACCTAAGATAGTGTTACTGGATTACATTTTTGCACTTGGAGGATGATTGCTTAGTAGTTTATACACTAGGAACAATAGATTATGGGGTTTAATACAGATAACACAATAGAAAGACATTGATTTACAACTGTTGTACAGTATTGCTGTAGAAGTATGCTTAAACAGTATTCTGCAAATAGTGTCTTAAAATAGCTTCTGTTCCAGTAACTGCACAGTTGTTATGACAAAGACCCTGTTTTTACATTGTTCCGTCATCATATTCCAAGGACCTTATTTGTCTCTCTCTCTCACACTCTCTTTCTCTGTAACTATTTCACTTTTAACAAATTGCAGATAACAGACGATTATGGCTCAGAAAATTGCAAAACTCAGCTGTGTCCCCTACTGTTGAAAACTCATTTTCATGCTATCTATGCATATCGGTCCTAATCCAAATTATGTAGACGATGATAAGCTTGTTGGACATCCTGTTTAAAAGCTTGTTGGATATCCTATTTACAACCCCAAATCAGAAAAAGTTGGGACAGTATGGAACATGCAAATAAAATAAAAATGCAGTGTTCCTTACATTTACTTTGACTTTTATTTCATTGCAGACAGTTTGAACCTGAGATATTTCACGTTTTGTCTGGTCAACTTCATTTCATTTATTAATAAACATCCATTCCTGCTTCAAGGGTTGCAAGACATTCCAAAAAAAGTTGGGACGGGGGCAATTTAGGGCTAGTAATGAGGTGAAAAAACAAAATAATGATGTGATTTCAAACAGTTGATGTCAACAGGTGATTGTAATCATGGTTTGGTACAAAAGCAGCATCCAGGAAAGGTTGAGTCTTTGATGAGCGAAGATGATCAGAGGATCTCCAGTTTGTCAACATATGTGTGAGAAAATTATTGAAATGTTTAAAAACAATGTACCTCAAAGAAAGATTGGAAGGGATTTGCATATTTCTCCCTCTACAGTGCATAATATCATTAAACGATTCAAGGAATCGGGAGAAATTTCAGTGCATTAAGGCCAAGGACGTAAGCTTAAGCTGAACGCCTGAGATCTTCGATCCCTCAGACGGCACTGCATCAAGAACCACCACTCAACAATAGCTGATATAACCACATGGGTGAGGGATTACTTTGGCAAACCTTTGTCAAGCACTACAATACAGAGTTACATGCACAAATGCCACTTAAAACTTTACTGTGCAAAAAAGAAGCCTTATGTTAACCATGTCCAGAAGCGGCCATGTCAACTTCTCTGGGCTCGGAGGCGTCTAGGATGGACCATCACACAGTGGAAACGTGTATTGTGGTCAGATGAATCAGCATTCCAGGTCTTTTTTTGGAAAAAATGAATGCCGTGTGCTCTGACCAAAGACGAAAAGGACCATCCAGACTGTTATCAGCAACAAGTCCAAAAGCCAGGGTCTGTCATGGTATGGGGCTGTGTCAGTGCCCTTGGCAAAGGTCATTAACACTTCTGTGATGGCAGCATTAGCAGAAAAGTACATTGAGATCTTAAAGCAACATATGCTGCCTTTAAGACGTAATTTTTTCCAGGGACGTCCATGCATTTTTCAACAAGACAATGCAAAACCACATGCTGCACACATTACAAAGGCATGGCTGTGGAAGAAGAGGGATCGTGTACTGGACTGGCCTGCCTGCAGTCCTGACCTGTCCCCAATAGAGAATGTGTGGAGAATTTTGAAACGAAAAATGCGACAACAACGACCCCGTACTGTTGCACATCTTAAGACGTGTTTGCAGAAAGAATGAGACAAAATAAAAGCTGAAACACTAAATCACTTGGTATCCTCGGTGTCAAAACGTCTTTTAAGTGTGGTGAAAAGGAATGGCAACATTACAAAGTGTTAAATGCTTTACTGTCCCAACTTTTTTTGAAATGTGTTGCAGGACTGAAATGCAGGAATGGATGTTTATTAATAAATGTAATGAAGTTGAGCAGATAAAACATGAAATATATCAGGTTCATCCTGTCTGCAATCAAATAAAAGTCAAAGTAAATGTAAGAAACTGTGTATTTTTATGATTTGTATTTTCCATGCTGTCCCAACTTTTTCTGATTTGGGGTTGTAAAAACTATAGGTATTAATATTTAGTAATTAGCTAACCCCCTACCCCCATCCCCTTTCCTACCCTTTGGGGATATAGCAGACATTCTACACATCAACTTTGGGTCTTGAAATTTTCCTGGGGGAATTTATGTGCATTTAGTCAAAAGAGCATTCATGAGATCAGGTGCTCATTTTATGTAACTTTGTGTAGGCCAAGTGGGTGATCACACTTTTGGCTGTACAGTGAGTTTCAGTAACTCTATAATTCAGTTGAGACTTTGCTAAATGTTCAAGTAAGTCTTTTTTACATAAGGGGATGAGTCAGACTGTGGGCAGCATTTAACCTATGAATGACTGGAAGGGTCGTAGGCTAACAAGTGGGAGGTAGTGATCCATAATACCCTTTACTCCTACCTCTATACTCAGCTTTTACATGTACAAGAAGAAGAGAGGAAAGCACATTATTTACAGTGAGACATTTACAGTATCAACTAACCCACCAATCTGAGCTTTATCGGCAACATCACAAGATTGTGATCAGAATCACAGTCTGCATTGAGGCCTTGCGTGCATTATTAACTGACTGTTTTCCCCGCTGACTAATCAGGATGTAGTCAATCTGAATTCTGCTCACTTGATTAGGGCCTATCCAAGTGTACCTGTGCTTGTTGCGTAGGTGGAACATTGACCATATGTCCCAAGGACTTCACTTTCTTCTATGTGTTCTCTGACTACTTGATCACAAGTAGGTTTTGCTTGGGAGTCACTTCAAGTACATGTTCAATCTCCTTGTTGAACTGTTCAATTGTTTCATCTTGTTTGTCAGTAGTTGGTGTGTAACACTAGATAATAGCCATATTTCTTGGCTTTGAGGCAAATGTGGCTGATATGACTCTACTATGCACTTGGTTGTAGGATGATAGGCATGTAGCAGTGTTTCTGTGAACTCAGAAAGCCACTTTATGATGTTCAAAACTAGAGATGCATGAGTACCGAAACTGGTATCGGGTATTTGCCCGATACCGCGCTCATTAACTTGTACTTGTACTCGCAAACGAGGCTCCGATACTAAACATCCGATACCGTGTGCCTAGTGCACGTTGCTCCGTTATGCCTAGTTCACACTACACGATTTTTGCCCTGATTTTCGCTCGGCGACTGGTCGGCGCTAGATCTGCCGGCTCGGGAGCAACTCGGCGTTCGCTCGGCGATCAAAACTCGGCTCTCGATCACTAAGTGTGAACTACCCAACAACTCGATCCGACCGGATCGGGTTTTCTAGCATGTCAGATATCTGATCCAATAGGTATTGGTATCGGTATCGGCAAGTACAAAAATACATGTACTTGTACTTGTACTCGGTTGGGAAAAAATGGTATTGATGCATCTCTATTCCAAAACCATTTATATCAAAGGCCAATGCACAAAGACCCATAGCTTGGTGTAAGAGCACAAAACATGGACTCCCAAGCTGTGACGATTATTTTAATAATTTTTTATTTTGATCCACTTATACAAAGTTTTTTTTGAAAAATACTTTAATCTAATGGAATGTTTAATCTAATGGAATGATTATTTTATTTAGCTGTTAACATTAATGATGTTGGATTGCTGAATGCTCCAGGCATATTTTAGCTTTAATAGTGTTTCATTAAAAGATGACTTGTTTTGGTGTGACGTTAATGCTCGCAGCAAGAAGGTCCTGGGTTTAATTCCCAAGTGGAGCTGTCTGGGTCCGTTCTGTGTGGAGTTTTCCTGTTCTCTCTGTGTCTTTATGGGTTTCCTCTGGGAGCTCCGGGTTTTCTCCCACAGTTCAAAGACATGTAATAGAGGTGAATTTGTGATAAGTAAAATGAAGAGACATATATTAAGAACGGTAAACAGCTAGTGATTGTCCAGTGTGTAGACTAGTATAGAATTACAGAGTTATAAAATGTGACTACAGTGGCTAAATGAATGAGAATAAATAGTGTATATAATTATAGCAGATGATATACAGTATATACATCATTGTTGTGTTGGTGTGATTAGTGCAATAGTGCCATGTGCAGATTTGCAAATACTGATATGTACACACAGATGAGATACACTTGTAAAAAAGTACAAGAGTTCAGTGCGATCCAGGGTGCAGTGATATTTTTAAAGTGGTGTGGTGGAGTTTAACAGGTTTACAGCCTCTGGGAAAAAGCTCTTCCTGAGTCTGCTGGTATGAGAGCGAAGGCTCCTGTAACACCTACCAAGTGGAAGCAAGGTGAAAAGTTGGGATGAGAAATGTCCTTGATAATGTTCCTCGCTTTGCCCACGCACTGTTCGTAATAAATGTCCTGTATGGTGGGTAACTGGGTGCTGGTGATGCGTTGGGCAGTTTAAACCACCCGCTGGAAAGCTTTCTGGTCAGCTGTGGAGCAATTGCCATACCACACAGAGATGCAGTTTGTAAGAATGCTCTCAATGGTACAGCGGTAAAAGTCCACCAGTATTCTGGAGCACAAGTGGGCTTTCTTCATAGAAAGTAAAGGTGCTGTTGTGCCTTTCTGACCAGGACTGATGTGTTGAGGGACCAAGAGAGATTGTCGGAGATGTGGACACCGAGGAATTTGAAGTTGGGCACCCGTTCTACTACAGAACCGTTGATGCAGATAGGGGCATGTGCCTGACATTCTGTTCTTCTGAAGTCCACAATAATCTCTTTCGTTTTCCCTGTGTTAAGCTCCAGATTGTTGTCCTCACAACATGCAGCCAGATGCTGAACCTCCTTTCTGTAGGCCGTTTCATTGTTGTCTTTGATTAAACCTATCACCGTGGTGTTGTCCGTGAACTTGGAGTTGGAGCCATAAACAGGAACACAATTGTAGGTGAACAGGGAGTATAAGAGGGGACTCAGCACGCAGCCTTGTGGCATGCCAGTGTTCAGGGTGATGGAGGATGAGTGAAGGTTGCCTAACTTTACAGACTGAGGTCTGTTAGTTTGAAAGTCCAGAATACAGTTACATAGTGATGTGCTGATGCCAAGCCTTCAGATCAACTTGGATGCTGATTCCAAGTTAAAGTTAAGTTCGTGCTGATTCACCGTTAAATGCTGAACTGAAATCAATGAAAAGCATTCTAACATAGGCGTTATAGGCGTCCAAGTGGGTAAGTGTAGTGCAGTGAAGATAGCATCCTCTATTGACCTGTTGAGACGATAAGCAAATTGATGCTGGTCTAATGTAGCTGGTAGACAGGCTTTCAAGTGAGAGATAATTAGTCTTTCAAAGCAAAGAATTGTGGGGAGTTTTATTGTATGTGACAATATATTAACTGATAGTTGAAAATAATTGCTTGGTTTTTACATATAGTATACTTATTTTATACATATAAACTTGTATTTACTACATAAATTACACACTTATTTACACTTTGGAGCAATTTAGAGTAGCAAATCTATACATACTGTACATTTTAGATGCAAAAGAAACCCAGAGTACTTAAAAAAGTCCACACAGAACAGGGTAGAACATGCAACCTTAGTCTGACCAGATCTTGGTAGCTGTAAATGTGTGGCACGAACACTACCTGCTTTGTGTTATTTAAGCTAAATAAAGAACCACACAAACTTTGGCAGGCATGGCATCCATATCTGCAAAACTATGGTAACCCTGATGTTTCTCAGATTATGTAATATGTGTAATGTTAATGTTAATTCCTTTCACACTATATTTTTCACTTTACATGGCTGTAATCTAGATTTTCTGACAGCTTTTTATTAAAACCATTAATCAGTTATCTAAAATATTTTACTGTTGACCACACTGTAGTTATAATAACACTTCTTTGGTCCTAGTGCTAAGACAAAAACGAGACATAACATCTAGAATAACCTCAGCTGGCCCTCGTTTCTGGACTTGGATGCAGACTACTGCACTATACTGTTTAACTCATCTATCATGCAAACCGCCTTATGCTTTGGTGTGTAAATTACTGCAGGTTTTCTGAGAGAACTTTAAATCCCTCAGTCTGAAATTCTGTTGATTCAGATGTGCATATGTTATAAATATTTAAGAGATGAATGTATGAGAGTACTCTATTTATTAATGCAATGCATTTTTCCCAGCGCCATACCAAATTTTTAATGCCATCAGCAAAACATGTTTTTGGTTGAGCATGTAGCCACTGATGCACCACTGCTTTCACATAATCATCACATGAAAATCTTCTTCCCCTTAAAGCTTCTTTGAGGGTCCAAAAAGGTGGAAATCAAATGGCGCTCTCTCTTAGTCTCTCAGACACAACCAATTACTACTCCTCCTGCCCTCACAGTTTCCAACGAATATAAGTGTGGAAACTTTTTGAAGATCCCTCATAAGGGAATATATAAAACTATATGAGTAAAGCATCATTAAAGTATCATAAAACTCAAAATCTTTCTGCAAGGCAAAAGCTCTACTCACTGTGCCACCTGCCTGTTCATTTAACAAATTCAAACTTTATTTATATTTACAAAATACAATCAAATTGGTCAGCCAGACATTTAGAAGTCATTTTTTTGTGCTTTTTCAGTTAAAAACAAGTAAAAAAAGTAACGTATTTGTTAAAACTTTTACATTTATTTAATGGAGTTAGGCCAGGGCCACATCTGCATTATGGTTGCCCTCAAAGGGCCGATTGTAACGTATCCTGCCGTGATTGCAGTCTGCCTTTAAGTCTTGAACAATTTGTTGTTTTTCTTGGAGGTTAAATTCTGTGTTTGGTGTCAAAATGCCAAAGTTATACTGTATATTTATAATGTATATCTACATTTATATAGTACTTCTTTACCACAGACACGGCCTCATAACACAAGAGACATACCAGTTTTTCTTCTTGAAGCACAAACTTGTATTTACTTTCCCATCTTTCATTAAATTACCTTCCTGCTTAAATTTTCTCTTCTTGTATATTTTGGGATTATTTGTAAATATTTCTCAACATCACTTGTTGGAAAACCGCCTCAGTTAAACGCTGATGTGGAAACACTGTCATCTAGTCGGCATGCATTGTGGGATTTGCAGTTTATGTACGATTTTACAGTGTATTTTAAGATAATTGTTTTGCCCTTGCTAAGAGGTTTTCCCCTTTCTCAGCTAGACAGACAGCTCCCTCCAAAATACAGTTACATCAGTTTTATTTGCTACCCAACTGCACACTGTGCATCAGAATGGAGTAAAACTACAAAATACAAACAATAAAAACAAGAAACAACTTAATACATTATATGCACATAGCTGTAATTAAGTGTTACATCTAGTACAATATGAAATATAACTAAACGTAAAATAGCACTAACGAGTTAGCATTTTGTGTACAAATACTAACTGCTATAGTAATGGTAACCATATTTAATTACTTTTGTAACTGAAACGCTGTAACATACTCACTAAACATTTACAAACAACTGAGAATATAAATGCCTACTACTTACAGACGATGCTTCTGTATTGGATTGCAAGAGAATAAACTTCTATTTATTATTGTTTACGTTACTGACTTTACCCCGCGTTCTTTTGCCGCTAAAACGTAAAAGTTAGTTGCCATGACTACAATGTCAATGGTTGCCGTCTCTGTAACTACCCAAACCATCACAACAATCATACATCTTTTAAGCTCTCGCGGGGCACATAAAATGACGTGGCTGGCCAGATTTGGCCAGAGAGTTTTGAGTTTGACACATGTGAGTTAGGTAATAAACTTTTTCTCCTTGTGAAAAAAAATTAACCTTTACAGACGATTGGCTGTTTAACTAAAAGGTTAACCACTAATATAAACACAAACAGTAACAAATGTAATTTATGACTAAAATACAAAGAAGTGAAGAAAATAAGACGTGAAGTATAATAACAGATCACATTTATTATAGACTGTTTAAAGACCCTGGATTATTATAAATTACAGCAGAAGACTTGTCAGTGGTCTGGCATCTTTATTCCACTTTATAACCTGTAAAATATATATATTTATACAGCTTTTGTAAACAAATTGTCTCGTCTAAATGTGAGGAGCTTTGAACTCCTTTTACACCGAGCTCTTTGCAATCCTCCAGTATAAATATACATGCAACTGCCAATAAATCTCAAATATGGATAAAGATCCTAATATGAGCCTTTGATGCCTTACAGTGACTATATGAGGAAAAGCATCTTTACTCCTCAACATCTTATCTGCCTCAACTGTGTTATTCATGTAAGAATAATCTGATATAAACTAGCCCATGGCTATGCTTCACTGTGCAGATCTGTATCAGATCAGACCCATGAGAGGCTCTTACATAAACCACTGACAACCATACACACACAAATCCTCATAATGTACTTAAGACTATATCATAATATTATTACAGTGATCTTTCCAATGTATTTTTAATAGAAATTATTAAATTAAATTACAATAAATACTGTAATAAGCCCATTTGGTCAGTTATTTTACCACATTTTCCTAAGAATCTAATCAGATAATTGGTATGCTTTACTGGTGCAAATTTAATCTATACTATCAATCTACAAGCACTCCACCATAATGACAAAGTAAAAACGGTGTTAGAGATTCCTGGAAATTAATTAAAAATCAATTAAAAATTGAATTCTCTTATTCAGGAAAGCATTCAGACACTGTATTTAATACTTTGTCAGCAGTGAAAGCTAGATATAATGCCTAGTCTGCCCAAATAATTACAGTTTTTACATCAGATAAGAGAATCTTACTTGTTGTGTTTCCAGAGTCCTTTACATGCCATTTAGCTAACTCTAGAACAGCTGTTATATGCGTAATTAAAATTGAGCTTTCTTTTTACCAGTCTTGGTTGCCGTAAAGCAGCTTCTTCCATCTCTGCGCAAATGTTTTGGAGGTTTTTAAATACTCTAAAATTCACTTTGGAATTTTGGATGATAAAGTGTAGATTAATAGGTAAAAATGGAAATGATATGTCCACAGGGGCAGCACAGTGGGTGGTGTTGTCACCCGACAGCAAGAAGGGCCTGGGTTAGATAGGATAAAGAGGTGATAGAACAGAATAAATAAATGTATAAATTCACCTGAAGTTTGTACAAGAACACTGCCGAATTTGTAATTGCAGATGTGTTGGAAGCAAATGAAACAATGAAACTGTACAGAACAGTGCATTTTCTTCTAAGGATTCTTCTAACATGGTCTAATCCTATTTGACTCACATTTTTCTGTTTACCTGTGCTCCACGAGCAGCAGAACAACACTGCACTCTGGTGGTAAAGACATGGATTTGTACATGATCAAATTACTATCACCTGCTCACCATGGCAGAAAGTACAGTATATTAGGGTTGTTTCCCATGCATCCTATTTATACACATTTATCAAATAAAATCACACCATATATTACAGTTCACTGATTTTTGTTTAAATATGCATTTTCTATACTTTCCTAAATCATTTTCTAGGGTTTGTACTTAAATTAAAATTACAAATTTTTTAATGTGTAAGGGGGGACATGTGCAATCTCTTAGCCCAGTGGATGGCTGCTATTAATACAATTACCTTATATTGTACTTGCTAGACACACTGGAGAGTGAGAAAGAGAGAGAGAGATTTAAGGAATAGACCTGAAGAATTGGGGTCCACTTACACATTTGCATTTCACACACACACACACACACACACACACACAGAAAGAGAGAGAGATACACGAAAACATCTCTCATCGGTTTAAGCAGGGGCTTATTTATATATACTTGATATATATTGTTTCTACACTCACTGTCCATTTTATCAGCTCCACTTACCATATAGGAGCACTTTGTAGGTAGAAGTATACACACATACAGTATATATACAGTGGGGAAAATAAGTATTTGATCCCCTGCTGATTTTGTAAGTTTACCCCCTTACAAAGACTTGAACAGTCTATAATTTTTATGGAAGGTTTATTTTAACAGACAGAGACAGAATAGCAACAAAAAATCCAGAAAAAAAACATTAAATAAAGGTTATAAATTAATTTGTATTTAATTAAGGGAAATAAGTATTTGATCCCCTACCAACCAGCAAGAATTCTGACCCCCACAGACCGGTTATGTGCCCATGAGGCACACAAATTAGTCCTGTCCCTGTATAAAGGACACCTGTCACAGAATCAGTTTCTTCCATTCAAATCTCTCGACCACCATGGGCAAGACCAAAGAGCTATCAAAGGACGTCAGGGACAAGATTGTAGACCTGCACAAGGCTGGAATGGGCTACAAGACCATCAGCAAGAAGCTTGGTGAGAAAGAGACCACTGTTGGTGCGATCATTCGAAAATGGAAGAAATACAAGATCACAGTCAATCACCCTCGCTCTGGAGCTCCATGCAAGATCTCACCTGGTGGGGTAAGAATGATTCTGAGAAAGGTGAGGTCAGTCCAGAATTACACGGGAGGAGCTTGTCAATGATCTCAAGGGAGCTGGGAGCAGAGAAATGCTGGATATGACCCCAAGAACACCATCCCCACCGGGCATTTCTCTGCCTCCAAACACGGCGAGTGGAGTTGATGCCAAAGAGCTCAATTTTGGTCTCATCTGACCATATCACATTCTCCCAAGCTTTCTCTGAACCATTCAGGTGTTCATTGGGAAACCTCAGACGGGCCTGTACATGAGCCTTCTTGAGCAGAGGGACTTTGCGGGCACTGCAGGATCTCAATTCATTACGGCGAAGTGTGTTACTAATGGTTTTCTTGGTGACTGTGCTCCCAGCTCCCTTGAGATCATTGACAAGCTCCTCCCGTGTAATTCTGGACTGACCTCACCTTTCTCAGAATCATTCTTACCCCACCAGGTGAGATCTTGCATGAAGCTCCAGAGTGAGGGTGATTGACTGTGATCTTGTATTTCTTCCATTTTCGAATTATCGCACCAACAGTGGTCTCTTTCTCACCAAGCTTCTTGCTGATGGTCTTGTAGCCCATTCCAGCCTTGTGCAGGTCTACAATCTTGTCCCTGATGTCCTTTGATAGCTCTTTGGTCTTGCCCATGGTGGTTGAGAGATTTGAATGGAAGAAACTGATTCTGTGACAGGAGTCTTTTATACAGGGACAGGACTAATTTGTGTGCCTCATGGGCACATAACCGGTCTGTGGGGGTCAGAATTCTTGCTGGTTGGTAGGGGATCAAAAACTTATTTCCCTTAATTAAATACAAATTAATTTATAACCTTTATTTAATGTTTTTTTTCTGGATTTTTTGTTGATATTCTGTCTCTGTCTGTTAAAATAAACCTTCCATAAAAATTATAGACTGTTCAAGTCTTTGTAAGGGGGTAAACTTACAAAATCAGCAGGGGATCAAATACTTATTTCCCCCACTGTATATATACACACACATACATACATACACCTTGAATATGCAATTGAAATATATGCAATTAATATATACCTGCATTTTTATTGTATATCCCTATTCTGCAGTAATTCCTGTTGTGTAAATCTTCTTTCTGCCCTCACAAATTTGGCCGGCAGATGGGGCAGGGAGGCACTGATGATAGACGTGTCAGTTCCTCTAAACTGACAGTCACCTGCACCTTGCTAAGCATTAATTTACTCCAGGTGGGAGTGTTTCTATTTATCACTGTTTCATCCTCACAGAGTTGCCAGCTCCCCAAGCTCACTCTGGTCCAGTTTTATGCTGGCATGGGATTTTCCTCCTCGTAACTCACCCGGTGCATCAGGAGGACGCCATCCTAGATAACAAAGCCACCCCAGAGGAGGTGTGACAGTTCCAGACCATACCCCATGTACAGTGTATCACAAAAGTGAGTACACCCCTCACATTTCTGCAAATATTTCATTATATCTTTTCATGGGACAACACTATAGACATGAAACTTGGATATAACTTAGAGTAGTCAGTGTACAGCTTGTATAGCAGTGTAGATTTACTGTCTTCTGAAAATAACTCAACACACAGCCATTAATGTCTAAATAGCTGGCAACATAAGTGAGTACACCCCACAGTGAACATGTCCAAATTGTGCCCAAAGTGTCAATATTTTGTGTGACCACCATTATTATCCAGCACTGCCTTAACCCTCCTGGGCATGGAATTCACCAGAGCTGCACAGGTTGCTACTGGAATCCTCTTCCACTCCTCCATGATGACATCACGGAGCTGGTGGATGTTAGACACCTTGAACTCCTCCACCTTCCACTTGAGGATGCGCCACAGGTGCTCAATTGGGTTTAGTCCATCACCTTTACCTTCAGCTTCCTCAGCAAGGCAGTTGTCATCTTGGAGGTTGTGTTTAGGGTCGTTATCCTGCTGGAAAACTGCCATGAGGCCCAGTTTTCGAAGGGAGGGGATCATGCTCTGTTTCAGAATGTCACAGTACATGTTGGAATTCATGTTTCCCTCAATGAACTGCAGCTCCCCAGTGCCAGCAACACTCATGCAGCCCAAGACCATGATGCTACCACCACCATGCTTGACTGTAGGCAAGATACAGTTGTCTTGGTACTTCTCACCAGGGCGCCGCCACACATGCTGGACACCATCTGAGCCAAATAAGTTTATCTTGGTCTCGTCAGACCACAGGGCATTACAGTAATCCATGTTCTTGGACTGCTTGTCTTCAGCAAACTGTTTGCGGGCTTTCTTGTGCGTCAGCTTCCTTCTGGGATGACGACCATGCAGACCGAGTTGATGCAGTGTGCGGCGTATGGTCTGAGCACTGACAGGCTGACCTCCCACGTCTTCAACCTCTGCAGCAATGCTGGCAGCACTCATGTGTCTATTTTTTAAAGCCAACCTCTGGATATGACGCCGAACACGTGGACTCAACTTCTTTGGTCGACCCTGGCAAAGCCTGTTCCGAGTGGAACCTGTCCTGGAAAACCGCTGTATGACCTTGGCCACCATGCTGTAGCTCAGTTTCAGGGTGTTAGCAATCTTCTTATAGCCCAGGCCATCTGTGTGGAGAGCAACAATTCTATTTCTCACATCCTCAGAGAGTTCTTTGCCATGAGGTGCCATGTTGAATATCCAGTGGCCAGTATGAGAGAATTGTACCCAAAACACCAAATTTAACAGCCCTGCTCCCCATTTACACCTGGGACCTTGACACATGACACCAGGGAGGGACAACGACACATTTGGGCACAATTTGGACTGTGGGGGACACATTTGGGCACAATTTGGACAATGTTCACTGTGGGGTGTACTCACTTATGTTGCCAGCTATTTAGACATTAATGGCTGTGTGTTGAGTTATTTTCAGAAGACAGTAAATCTACACTGCTATACAAGCTGTACACTGACTACTCTAAGTTATATCCAAGTTTCATGTCTATAGTGTTGTCCCATGAAAAGATATAATGAAATATTTGCAGAAATGTGAGGGGTGTACTCACTTTTGTGATACACTGTATGGACCCACACTGCACCAGCTGGTTGGGTTGTGGTGTCACTTGTGCCTGGCTTGTTCTGAGTTTTCTTTCTTTCTTTTTTTTTTAGAACAGGGTTGTCACAAGCCATATTGCGACAACCAGTTTTTATTTCTGTGTTGTTCCTTTTCTCTTCACTTTATACGTTGCATGCTGCAGTTGTTTTTGTGTTGTTTATTTGTTATTGTGCTTCCATTATTTTTGCCACCCATATTTGTGCTTATTTTTTATTTGTTTGTGACTTTTTAGCCACAGAATTTTTCTTTCTGAGTTAAGCATCCTGCAATTGGGTTCATTTTTAATTCTTACAGGTGTGGTTCTTCACCTCGTGCTTCAGTAGCGAAGTGTAAAACGATCCATCACAAACAAAATAATTACACCCCATCCTGTATCACCTAACTTTCTTTAAAGGTAGAACTTGTCTTTTACTTAATAATCACAAGTCAGCCTGGTCTCTGTTTCTCTCTCTCTCTCTCTCTCTCTCTCTCTCTTAATTTCACCCTCTTAATCTCTGTGTGTGTGGTCTGTACTTGATAAATCATCATGGTTATATGTGATTCTAAATTATTTTGATTGATTCTGTTTCTATTGTAAGTATTAAGAAGTTTTTTGTATTGAGGTTTCTCCAGAAGGCTGGTTAACTCATACACACATTTCATATACACAGAGTAAAACCTCTTTGGCAATGCATCTGCATTCCTGTCAGTTCCCAGAGCGCTAAAAGGGCATGGAAACCTACGGAACATTGCCTCACAGACTAGTGCATTGTGTCTTATGCCTTGTTTTTGATTCATGGCATAAATGGCACTTAATGAGCTTAGGAGGCAATTTGATTAATTAACTGGAAAGTGTAAAACAGTGTCCTAGGTATGTAGACCCTCACACCACAAACCAGATAATGTGATGTAAGACTGTTATGTCACTGTGTGTATGTGTGTGTGTGCACGTTCCCTAGCCAGACATTAGGTCATATAGATTGTAGCCACTGATGCATGAGAAAAAGTATGAAAATTGTAACTAAAACCAAAAGGAAACTGCATGTGCTGGAAAAAACAATTCATAAAGGAAAAAGCTAAAGTATAAGCCGAAAGTTAGACAGCAAATCTGTTTCTCTCTATAAATATATATACACACACACCGATCAGGCATAACATTATGACCACCTCCTTGTTTCTACACTCACTGTCCATTTTATCAGCTCCACTTACCATATGAAAGCACTTTGTAGTTCTACAATTACTGATTGTAGTCCATCTGTTTCTCTACATACTTTTTTAGCCTGCTTTCATGCTGTTTTTCAATGGTCAGGACCCCCACAGAGCAGGTATTATTTAGGTGGTGGATCATTCTCAGCACTGCAGTGACAATGACATGGTGGTGGTGTGTTAGTGTGTGTTGTGCTGATATGAGTGGATCAGACACAGCAGTGCTGCTGGAGTTTTTAAATACCGTGTCCACTCACTGTCCACTCTATTAGACGCTCCTACCTAGTTGGTCCACCTTGTAGATGTAAAGTCAGAGGCGATTGCTCATCTATTGCTGCTGTTTGAGTTGGTCATCTTCTTAGACCTTCATCAGTGGTCACAGGACGCTTCCCACGGGGCGCTGTTGGCTGGATATTTTTGGTTGGTGGACTATTCTCAGTCCAGCAAGGACAGTGAGGTGTTTAAAAACTCCATCAGAGCTGCTGTGTCTTATTCATTTATACCAGCACAATACACACTAACACACCACCACCATGTCAGTGTCACTGCAGTGCTGAGAATGATCCACCACCTAAATAATACCTATTCCGTAGTGGTCTTGGGAGAGTCCTGACCATTGAAGAACAGCATGAAAGGGGGCTAACAAAGCATGCAGAGAAACAGATGGACTACAGTCAGTGATTGTAGAACTACAAAGTGCTTCTATATGGTAAGTGGAGCTGATAAAATGGACAGTGAGTGTAGAAACAAAGAGGTGGTTTTAATGTTATGGCTGATTGGTGTACATTGGCATAATAACTTATCTCTGTGGTTTTGACAGGCTGACATTGTTCACACAGCACCATCAAGTGATTTTCTGGCAAACTGCATCCAATATAGTATCACAAAGTGTTTAACTCTGTTATAGGTAGTGTGCTAATTAGAAGTGCTATTTAAGTGCTACTGAGGCGTCACATTGTTTAGAAGAGTAGAGTGCTATTTAAAGAACTACTAATAGCCATGCCTTCAGGCATAGATTGGTTTATAAAATTTTGGACCAGTGAGAAAAAGCAACCAGTTGAAAATAGTAGAAAAATAGAAAGTAAGAAATAAATTGCAAATGCTGTAAAGCGGCCCATCTAAAAGAACTGTAACTTTTGGAGAGAATTAGTTCAAGCCAAAGAATTGTATTTTGACCTGTGTGTGTTTATTAAATAAAACACTCACTTACTATGATGACTGGCTTAACTGAAAACATACTATTTATTTTAGACTTATTATGTTCTTTAGCTAAGATTAAAGGTATTGGACGTGTTCATAAAATTTCAGTTTCTACTTCTGGTTATTGCCTGTGTGTTTAAGCTATGTGTTTTGAGTTACCAGAATGGGCTCAGCTCAAACCTGAGCATGATAAAGTGGTAATCACTGTAATCACACTAATTTTACTAATTGCTTTAATTTGGTCAATGCTTATGATGGGTTCAATTCCACTTGGAAAGCCTGGACCGCGAGGCTGGAACACACCCTGGACTGTACACTATGCTGCACAGGCAGCAAACAATTACACTTTATTTACTCATTCACTCACTCAGGGGTCAATCTAGGGTCAATTTGGCACAGGTAATCCACCTTGTGCTGGTTTATGAGTGGTGAGGGGTTTAAACTGTGATGGAAAAACCCTAAATAAAATACCTTAGAGAGATTATGATTAGAAAAAAGTTTTATTCTTGTCGGTGAATGCGTTAGAAGGAAAGAAAATAATCACCCTTTATACTCTCATCAGTGACCTTCAGTGACCTTGTAGGACAGTGGAAGATTCCACTGTTAACAGAGATTTCTTAGCTAGAACATAGGAGCTGGTCTAAACCAGCTACAACTGGGTTTTGGACGTCATACATTGCATTTAACGCACTTCTTGCCACATATACCACTTTTCAGTAACATTCCATTGTAGCAGTATTCTTGGAAAATTGCAATATGACTACTGGCAATCATGCCCTAATTATATCTACACATAAGTACACTATATTGCCAAAAGTATTCACTCACCCATCCAAATCATTGAATCCAGATGTTCCAATCACTTCCATAGGATAGGATGCCACCTGTGCAACAAGTCCAGACGTGAAATTTCCTCACTACTAAATATTCCACAGTCAACTGTCAGTGGTATTATAACAAAGTGAAAGCGATTGGGAATGACAGCAACTCAGCCACGAAGTGGTAGGCCACATAAAATGACAGCGGGGTCAGCAGATGCTGAGGCGCATAGTGTGCAGAGGTCGCCAACTTTCTGCCGAGTCAATCGATACAGACCTCCAAACTTAATGTAGCCTTCAGATTAACAGTGTGTAGAGAGCTTCATGGGATGGGTTTCCATGGCTGAGCAGCTGCATCCAAGCCTTACATCACCAAGCACAATGCAAAGCGTCGGATGCAGTCGTGTTAAGCTCACCACCACTGAATTCTAGAGCAGTGGAGATGTGTTCTCTGGAGTGACAAATCACGCTTCTCCGTCTGGCAATCCGATGGACGAGTCTGGGTTTGGTGGTTGCCAGGAGAACGGTACTTGTCTGACTGTATTGTGCCAAGTGTAAAAAGTTTGGTGGAGGGGGGATTATGGTGTGGGGTTGTTTTTCAGGACTTGGGCTCGGCCCCTTAGTTAGGGAAAGGAACTCTTAATGCTTCAGCATACCAAGAAATTTTGGACAATTTCATGCTCCCAACTTTGTGGGAACGGTTTGGGGATGGCCCCTTCTTGTTCCAACATGACTGCACACCAGTGCACAAAGCAAGGTCCATAAACACATGGATGAGTGAGTTTGGTGTGGAAGAACTTCACTGGCCTGCACAGAGTCCTGACCTCAACCCGATAGAACACCTTTAGGATGAATTAGAGCGAACATCAAAGTCTGACCTCACAAATGCGCTTCTAGAAGAATGGTCAAAAATTCCCATAAACACACTCCTAAACCTTGTGGAAACCCTATGGATTAAGAATGGGAAGTCACTCTAGTTCATACACATGTGAAGGCAGACGAGCGATACTTTTGGCAATATAGTGTATCAATAATACTTCTAGTGTAAATTAACATATTTCTCCCACATGGACAAACATGCAAATCTCACATACAGTAATCAGAGGCAAGGATTAAACCCAGGTGTCCAGGACCCATGGCATTATACAACATCTGCTTCACAAGATAGAAAAAACTATAAAAAAATTAATCCAAACTATTTTTAATGTGGGTTTTAAAATGTGCAGAATAGACCAGCTCTTAGTTTAGCTCTTATGTTGAGTATCTTCAAATATGTATACCAGCCTTATACATGAAGGGATAATCCCCAGTTTCACCTTTCTGTCATTGCTCACAACATCTGTCCCAGTTCCCCTCCCTCTCCATGTATTCATGTAGTAATACCAAGCTCACTCGTGGCAGCGGCCACCAAATCCCTGCTTGTCGATTGGAGGCTTTTCTCATGCTCAGCTGGGTGGGACTTTTATACTCATAGCCAAAGTAATTACTCCCCTTCAGTGTTGAGTTACCACTGACAACAAAGAGGGACAGAAGGTGGAAGAATATGAGCGTTTTCTCACCTTGCTTCATGGAATGCATTATCACGACTGGAGGAAATGCTAATCTTCACACTGTATTATCTTGTGTGTTTGGGCACAACTTCATTATTTCTTCTTTAGCTTCAACTCTCATTGCTGGGGTGAATTTGGGTCCTAGTCTGTGTTCCCAGTTGATGGCATTGTGAGGCTAAATGTTAAGTTGGTGTTTCCAGAACATCACCATCATAGCTAATGTTTATCAAGATCCATGTGGACCCCTTCAACCTTCAAGCTATTCTTTTATTCAGTACTAAGGCTGTTTCTGCTAGTTCGCCGAACAAGAGCTTTAAACCACCATGCAAAAAGCACCCAAGAGCAAGAACGTCACCTGGGTGAGTGGGGTTGTTGGGATACGGCCAGGATGGGGAATTGAAAGTGTGTAGGGGTGTGTGTGAGTCAGTGTGTTTGTGTGTGAGTCTTTACCTTTACAGAGTTTACTGTATGCAAAAGTAAGTGTGAATGGCAAAGCTTACCACCTAAGTTACATGTGCAAGGTCGGACGGTATCATAGCTGTGTCTACTGAATATTTGAAGCTTGGGGTTTGCTTTGCTGTGAATCTGGCACTAATTAATGTCTGATCGCTTTTGAATTGACATTCATGCTGAATGGATTGGGTATCAAGTTAATAGTCGAAATCTGGCTAAAATGTAGTGAGACCTGTCAATTACTCTGAATTACTGTGGTTGTACTTGATTTTGAAAAAGTGTAATTAGTGGGGAATTTTAATACCTACTTGTTTCTACACTTACTGTCCATTGTTTCTCTGCATGCTTTGTTACTCGCCTTTCATGCTGTTCTTTAATGATCAGGACTCTCAAAGGACCACCACAGAGCAGGTATTATTTGGGTGGTGGATCATTCTCAGCCCTGCAGTGACACTGACATGGTGGTGGTGTGTTAGTGTGTGTTGTGCTGGTATGAGTGGATAAGAAACAGCAATGCTGATGGAGTTTTTAAACACCTCACCTCCCTGCTGGTCTGAGAATAGTCCACCAACCAAAAATATCCAGCCAGCAGCGTCCTGTGACCACTGATGAAGGTCTAGAAGATGACCAACTCAAACAGCAGCAATAGATGAGCGATCATCTCTGACTTTACATCTGCAAGGTGGACCAACTAGGTAGGAGTGTCTAATAGAGTGAAAAGTGAGTGGACGTGGCATTTAAAAACTCCAGCAGCATTGCTGTGTCTTATCCACTCATACCAGCACAACACACACTAACACACCACCACCATGTCAGTGTCACTGCAGTGCTGAGAATGATCCACCACCTAACTTATACCTACTCTGTGGGGGTCCTGATCATTAAAGAACAGGGTAAAAGCAGGCTAAAAAGGTATGTAGAGAAACAGATGGACTACAATCAGTAATTGTAGAACTACAAAGTGCTTCTATATGGTAAGTGGAGCTGATAAAATGGACAGTGTGTGTAGAAACAAGAAGGTGGTTTTAATGTTATGGCTGATCAGTGTATATGATGCTACAAATGGATTTTCTTTGGAATTCTTAAACATTATTAAATCTTTTTAATTTTGTGCATCTTGTGTCTGTCCCGACAATAGTGACCACATAATGGATTTGGTCCTTACATTTGGAGCCTTCATTCACTTTATTTAGAAGACATGTTTGTTTTCATAAGGGGATTATTTTCTAGTCTGTCTTTACATGCTCTCAGTGTTTTAATGAAGATTCAGCTTCTAAATTCTCAACTAAATTTAATGTTTCATCTGCACAGTTTTTGTGTTCTGCAGATGTTACTGACCTAGCTGGTCATTTTAATCATTTATGCTTGGCTATTTTCGATTTGAGTAAATCTAAACCATTAACTAACCCTGATCCATAGTTAATATACACTGATCAGCCATAACATTAAAATAATCTCCTTGTTTCTACACTCACTGTCCATTTTTTCAGCTCTACTTACCATATAGAAGCACTTTGTAGTTCTACAATTACTGATTGTAGAACTCCACTCCACTCACTGTTCACTCTATTAGACACTCCTACCTAGTTGGTCCACCTTGTAGATGTAAAGTCAGAGACGATCGCTCATCTATTGCTGCTGTTTGAGTTGGTCACCTTCTAGACCTTCATCAGTGGTCACATGACTCTGCCCACTATTGGCTGGATATATTTTTGGTTGGTGGAGTATTCTCAGTCCAGCAGTGACAGTGAGGTGTTTAAAAACTCCATTAGCGCTGCTATGTCTGATCCACTCATACCAGCACAACACCCACTAACACACCACCACCATGTCAATGTCACTGCAGTGCTGAGAATCATCCACCACCTAATTAATAACTGCTCTGTGGTGGTCCTGTGGGGGTCCTGACTATTGAAGAACAGCGTGAAAGTGGTTAAAAAAGTATGTAGAGAAATAGATGGACTACAGTCAGTAATTGAAGAACTACAAAGTGCTTCTATATAGTAAGTGGAGCTGATAAAATGGACAGTGAGTGTAGAAACAAGGAGGTGGTCATAAAGTTATGCCTGATCGGTGTATACCAGTAAGGCAATTGGGAAAAATGGGAAAAATGGAAAATAATAAATAAATAAATAAATAAATAAATAAATAAATAAATAAATAAATAAATAAATAAATATTTATAAACACAAGAAAAGGCTCACAAACAGTAACATTACCTTGGCATACTCTGTGGGTCCTGCTCTCTCATGGAAAGTAACATCTGTGCTGAATTCATTCTGCAGAAGGGGTTTAGCATCTACCGTCTCCCAAACTGTCCCGTCCTTTGCTTTCAAGCTTGGTACAGGTGTCTTGTTCTCTGCTCCCAAACGTTTCTTTCTGGGAGGGCTGCAAAGCTCTTCATCGGATTTACCATTGCTGTCCCCATCTGTCGACAGTTCTGAGCTCAACTCGGTGTCAGAATGAGCTACTTCATCCAAAGTTAGTACCTCTCCTCCATCTGACTCGCAGTCATCAATAGCATTCAGTAACTCCAACACTTGCAAAGGAGTATAGGTCCTCTTGTGTGCCATTGTGTTTCCGTTTGCTCCACACAGGATAGCAGGAAAATGAAAATGATCTGTTCTCATATGTGTGTCTGCTTTTATTCAGAATCATAAGAACAGGACTACAGCCATGCAAATAGTTGTAAATCATTTCACGTTGGTGGTGTAAATGTGTGTACTACATGTGTGGTGTGTGTAACATCAGCAATTAGAAAATGATTAACGGCAGTCATTTACATTAACTTCTTCTCCGATCTCCATCTCTGATTTACACATATATGCATCTCTTACTTTATATACTTGAATTCTATATACTTCATATTCAATTCTATATACTTTATACATACATACATATATATATATATATATATATATATATATATATATATAGTTATAGTTTAAGTTATAGTCACTGCACTTTGTAGTTCTATAATATATATACATATATATATATATATATATATATATATATAATTCATATATGTATATTCATGTGTGTGTGTGTGTGTGTGTATATTTATAGCTATAGTTTTAGAAGTCACTGCGCTTTGTAGTTCTATAATAAATATACACATATATACAGTATATATAATTCATATATGTATATTCATGTGTGTGTGTATATACAGTGTATCACAAAAGTGAGTACACCCCTCACATTTCTGCAGATATTTAAGTATATCTTTTCATGGGACAACACTGACAGAATGACACTTTGACACAATGAAAAGTAGTCTGTGTGCAGCTTATATAAAAGTGTAAATTTATTCTTCCCTCAAAATAACTCAATATACACCCATTAATGTCTAAACCACCGGCAACAAAAGTGAGTACACCCCTAAGAGACTACATCCCTAAATGTCCAAATTGAGCACTGCTTGTCATTTTCCCTCCAAAATGTCATGTGATTTGTTAGTGTTACTAGGTCTCAGGTGTGCATAGGGAGCAGGTGTGTTCAATTTAGTAGTACAGCTCTCACACTCTCTCATACTGGTCACTGAAAGTTCCAACATGGCACCTCATGGCAAAGAACTCTCTGAGGATCTTAAAAGACGAATTGTTGCGCTACATGAAGATGGCCAAGGCTACAAGAAGATTGCCAACACCCTGAAACTGAGCTGCAGCACAGTGGCCAAGATCATCCAGCGTTTTAAAAGAGCAGGGTCCACTCAGAACAGACCTCGCGTTGGTCGTCCAAAGAAGCTGAGTGCACGTGCTCAGCGTCACATCCAACTGCTGTCTTTGAAAGATAGGCGCAGGAGTGCTGTCAGCATTGCTGCAGAGATTGAAAAGGTGGGGGGTCAGCCTGTCAGTGCTCAGACCATACGCCGCACACTACATCAAATTGGTCTGCATGGCTGTCACCCCAGAAGGAAGCCTCTTCTGAAGTCTCTACACAAGAAAGCCCGCAAACAGTTTGCTGAAGACATGTCAACAAAGGACATGGATTACTGGAACCATGTCCTATGGTCTGATGAGACCAAGATTAATTTGTTTGGTTCAGATGGTCTCAAGCATGTGTGGCAGCAATCAGGTGAGGAGTACAAAGATAAGTGTGTCATGCCTACAGTCAAGCATGGTGGTGGGAATGCCATGGTCTGGGGCTGCATGAGTGCAGCAGGTGTTGGGGAGTTACATTTCATTGAGGGACACATGAACTCCAATATGTACTGTGAAATACTGAAGCAGAGCATGATCCCCTCCCTCCGGAAACTGGGTCGCAGGGCAGTGTTCCAGCATGATAATGACCCCAAACACACCTCTAAGACGACCACTGCTTTATTGAAGAGGCTGAGGGTAAAGGTGATGGACTGGCCAAGCATGTCTCCAGACCTAAACCCAATAGAACATCTTTGGGGCATCCTCAAGCGGAAGGTGGAGGAGCGCAAAGTCTCGAAAATCCGCCAGCTCCGTGATGTCGTCATGGAGGAGTGGAAAAGCATTCCATTGGCAACCTGTGAAGCTCTGGTAAACTCCATGCCCAGGAGAGTTAAGGCAGTTCTGGGAAATAATGGTGGCCACACAAAATATTGACACTTCAGGAACTTTCACTAAGGGGTGTACTCACTTTTGTTGCTGGTGGTTTAGACATTAATGGCTGTATATTGAGTTATAATGAGGGAAGAATACATTTACACTGTTATATAAGCTGCACACAGACTACTTTTCATTGTGTCAAAGTGTCATTTTGTCAGTGTTGTCCCATGAAAAGATATACTTAAATATCTGCAGAAATGTGAGGGGTGTACTCACTTTTGTGATACACTGTATATATATATATATATATATAGTTATAGTTTTAGAAGTCACTGCGCTTTGTAGTTCAATAATATATATACATATATATATATACATATATATATACTGTATATATACAGGTATATATATAATTCATATATGTATATTCATATATATGTGTGTGTATGTATATATATACAGTGTATCACAAAAGTGAGTACACCCCTCACATTTCTGCAAATATTTCATTATATCTTTTCATGGGACAACACTATAGACATGAAACTTGGATATAACTTAGAGTAGTCAGTGTGCAGCTTGTATAGCAGTGTAGATTTACTGTCTTCTGAAAATAACTCAACACACAGCCATTAATGTCTAAATAGCTGGCAACATAAGTGAGTACACCCCACAGTGAACATGTCCAAATTGTGCCCAAATGTGTCGTTGTCCCTCCCTGGTGTCATGTATCAAAGTCCCAGGTGTAAATGGGGAGCAGGGCTGTTAAATTTGGTGTTTTGGGTACAATTCTCTCATACTGGCCACTGGATTTTCAACATGGCACCTCATGGCAAAGAACTCTCTGAGGATGTAAGAAATAGAATTGTTGCTCTCCACAAAGATGGCCTGGGCTATAAGAAGATTGCTAACACCCTGAAACTGAGCTACAGCATGGTGGCCAAGGTCATACAGCGGTTTTCCAGGACAGGTTCCACTCGGAACAGGCTTCGCCAGGGTCGACCAAAGAAGTTGAGTCCACGTGTTCGGCGTCATATCCAGAGGTTGGCTTTAAAAAATAGACACATGAGTGCTGCAAGCATTGCTGCAGAGGTTGAAGACGTGGGAGGTCAGCCTGTCAGTGCTCAGACCATACGCCGCACACTGCATCAACTCGGTCTGCATGGTCGTCATCCCAGAAGGAAGCTGACGCACAAGAAAGCCCGCAAACAGTTTGCTGAAGACAAGCAGTCCAAGAACATGGATTACTGGAATGCCCTGTGGTCTGACGAGACCAAGATAAACTTGTTTGGCTCAGATGGTGTCCAGCATGTGTGGCGGCGCCCTGGTGAGAAGTACCAAGACAACTGTATCTTGCCTACAGTCGAGCATGGTGGTGGTAGCATCATGGTCTTGGGCTGCATGAGTGTTGCTGGCACTGGGGAGCTGCAGTTCATTGAGGGAAACATGAATTCCAACATGTACTGTGACATTCTGAAACAGAGCATGATCCCCTCCCTTCGAAATGGCAGTTTTCCAACAGGATAACCCCAAACACAACCTCCAAGATGACAACTGCCTTGCTGAGGAAGCTGAAGGTAAAGGTGATGGACTAAACCCAATTGAGCACCTGTGGCGCATCCTCAAGTGGAAGGTGGAGGAGTTCAAGGTGTCTAACATCCACCAGCTCCGTGATGAGTGGAAGAGGATTCCAGTAGCAACCTGTGCAGCTCTGGTGAATTCCATGCCCAGGAGGGTTAAGGCAGTGCTGGATAATAATGGTGGTCACACAAAATATTGACACTTTGGGCACAATTTGGACATGTTCACTGTGGGGTGTACTCACTTATGTTGCCAGCTATTTAGACATTAATGGCTGTGTGTTGAGTTATTTTCAGAAGACAGTAAATCTACACTGCTATACAAGTTGTACACTGACTACTCTAAGTTATATCCAAGTTTCATGTCTATAGTGTTGTCCCATGAAAAGATATAATGAAATATTTGCAGAAATGTGAGGGGTGTACTCACTTTTGTGATACACTGTATATATATATATATATACAGTATATGTGTGTGTGTGTGTGTGTGTGTGTGTGTGTGTGTATACATACATACATACATACATTCATACATATATGTATGTATATATGAATACTATTTGAAAACGGTCGTACAAACCTCTGTTTGACCATGCTGGCTAGCAAGAGACAGAATCATAGATTAGTTGGGGGTGGGTTGAATAGTGTGTTATCTGCAAGCATATGCATGACAAAAGAGGACTGATAGTGCTCTAATGGTTATGTAGAAGGAGGGGTTTGTCCTCAGGATCTCAGATTTTCAGTCAAGCTAGTGTTAAGGTTGGCAAGTATTTTAGAGACAAGATTAGAGCTGATTTCTCATTATACAT
Organism: Trichomycterus rosablanca; assembly: GCF_030014385.1. Lineage (NCBI taxonomy): Eukaryota > Metazoa > Chordata > Actinopteri > Siluriformes > Trichomycteridae > Trichomycterus > Trichomycterus rosablanca. Next base: position 23,234,037 of record NC_085991.1, on the reverse strand, counting down.
CTAAGGAAGTTGCTCCTGTTAACCCTAATATTGATATTATGAATCAATTTAACCCAATTTATTTTGATTAGTTAATAGAGATTGTGCAGCACCTGCAACAACCCCATTAGTCCATATGATATAGTTCTTCTCAAAGTTTAATCAATCATCAATTTTGCATCTTTCTCTTACCTCTGGGTATGTTCCCGATTGTTTCAAAGTGGATAGTGTGGAGCAACTTATTAAGAAGCTGGGCCTTGGCCCTAATATTTGTTTATGTTTTAGACCCATATCTAAACTTCCTTTTATCCCCAAAGTCTGTATTTTGACAAAGCATAGCACAAAATTAGCTTTTGTGGGATCTGTGACTTACATTCTTATGCACTCTGACTCTGGGGAAGTATCGTTTTTAATACTGTTTGATCTTAGCACAGCCTTGGACACAGTGGATCACAGTATTGTGAAAAACAGGCTCAGAGCTCAGAACATGGGCTGGTATGTTAGGGACTGCTCATCCTAGACTCGTTTATCCTATTTATCGAATATAAAGATTTCAGTGTCTACTGGAATTATGATGTCTTTTGTGGTTGATCTTACATATGGGGAACCTCAGGGTTCTGTTCTTGGTCCTTTTTATTGTTTGGTTGTTCTTTAAGTGTTTATATTGTTTAATGTTTATTTGGATGATGTGCAGCTGTATCTTTATGTAAGAGTGAATGAGTTGCAAATCTAACTGAGTGTATTGATGCTATTAAAAGCTGAATAAACTGTTTTTCTTTTTTTTTTTTAAGTTAAATGAAGACAAAACAGAGGTTCTAGTTGTTGGTATTGAAAACGAGGAGTTACAAGGAGTTACAAGTGGCTCTTGGTTCACTCAAATCAAAAGTAAATGCTTATCCTAAAACTTAGTCTTGTTTTGGATTTAGAAAGAATTATTTATGCTTTAGTTTATCCCATTTGGACTATTGCATTGCCTTACTTTCCTTAGTCAAGAAGCTTTGGCAAGACTTAAATTGGTCCAAACGTAACAAATTGGGCTAACATGACAGAAGGGGCGGACACACATGCAGAGATGTTTTACAAAGATTTAATAATAACAAAAAGACAAGGCTTTACAAACAAGACAGGTTAGAACAAGACACACACAAAATAAGCTAAATGCTAATCTAACTGCTAACGCTAATCGCTGACTACATGAAACCTATGCCAATACTAAATGCTAAATACATAAAACGAACCTAAACATGAACTAGACATGAACAACAGTGAACAAGACTAACACACTAAGCATGGACTAACAAGAAGCATGGACTAGGAACCAAACCACCATGCCAATGGCAAACCAAAATCAAAATAGTCTCCAATTGATATTCCCAAGCTCCCTTCTTAAATGCCATGAGCTTATTACCTCAAACGAGCTAATTAGCAGGGGACCAATCACAGTGAGGGGGTGTTGGCTTGCCCCTGAAAACAAACACTCCAAACATGTGCTCCAGGAGCACTGATGCTTGATTCGTGACACCAAAATGCAGCTGCTTGACTTTAAACAAAAACTGGATGTAGGGATAACATCAGCCCAGTGCCAGTAAAAATTTGGATTGATTTTAAAGTACTGGTTCTTACATTTAAGGCTTTACACAGCAAAGTGCCTGAAAACATTTGTGAATTGCTAGTCTCCCATACTAGTTCTAGAACTCTGAGATCTGCTAATAAACAAATTGTTGTTGTTCTGTACCGTTGTTGTTTATGCACCTAAACTTTGGAATAGTCTTATTTTTCATTGTTTTTACTGACCAGTTTCATGATATGCTGTAAATATAAGCACATTTAAGTCTAATTCTTATCTTTATAATGTACTATACAGTTCAACAGGACATAGATCTGGACTGCAGACAGGCCATCTAAGCGCATGCTGTTGTAGCATGTGCAGAATGAGGCCTGACATTTGTTATGCTGAAATAACTGTAATAGTTTTGGGAATAGGCATCTCCTTGATGGCAGCTAAACCTCAAAATCCTAATGTATGCCTTCCACTTCAACGCTAATGTCACACATATTCAAGTCACCCATGGTGTGGGCACTGATGCTGTGGGCACCCCCATACCATGACGTGTTAGCTTTTGCACCTTTCACTGATAACAGCATGAATGGTGCTTTTGATATACATTTTCTCCAAAACAAGCTGAAACTGACTCACCTAACCACATTACACATTTTCAATAGTCACTCCTCTGACCACATTACATGTTTCTACTGTCTTTAAATTCATCTGAGATGAATGTTCAGAGAACTCAGCACTGTTGCTTACGACAGCGTATTAGGGCCACTGTAAAAAATATTTTTAAGTTTTGATTTCGAGAATAAAGTCATATAAGTTTTGATTTCAAGATTAAAGTCAAAATATTATGAGAATAAAGTCGAAATATTATGAGAATGAAGTCAAAATTATTTCGAGATTAAAGTCGAAATGAAGCACGGGTCTCAGTACCTGGATCTGCACGCAAGCACCGAGGGCAGTGTATAATGAGTGTTAATGTGGTTATCCAGTAACCTGCCATTATTTTTGGGTGGCTGTTTGTATTGTACACTTCCATCCACATAACATGCTGACCATACATGTCAATGCAATCATTTACAGCAATGCCATACGGCTTTAGTTTATCGTACGAGTCCATAAGGCTCGGTTGAATACACACCCCACACAACCCATTCTGCACTCTGCACTTTACCATGTGTAATTCATATCTTGCACAATAACTGTACATCTCGGACTTATTATTCCAATTTTATTTTATATATTTATTTTCATTAACTTTTCATAATTTTGTACATCTGCACATAAAGAGTCCTGTATTATATCTGTATATATTGAACAAATGGTGCTAGTTTTTATGTAAGTTAATTTGTATATTTTTGTAATTAATGTGTATGCAACTGTGAGGGACTGAGCACCTAAGCATTTCACTCACCTTTCACACCTGTGTTAATGTGACCTGACAATAAAGTGATTTGATTTGATTTTTGAAGTAATGGCGACTACGCAAAAGCAGAGCTCACCGGTGGCACATGTTCTTCTAAATAATCCCAGTTTATTGCAAAGCCGTTTCACTGTCTTTATACTAATAATAAACTGGTGCTGATGTGCAGGGGATTGGGGATTTCGATGCCATACGACTTTAGTTTATTGTACGAGTCCATAAGGCTCGGTTGTTTTAGTTTTAGCTTCCTTATACTAATAACAAACTGGTGCTGATGTGCAGGAGATTGGGGATTTCTTTATTTGCGAAACCGATATGAAAGTATAACAAATCATGAACATCCCTCATTTTAACACAAGGAGGTTGCTATGGCCATAATATTTTGACTTTAATCTCATAATTATTTTGACTTTACTCTTGTAATTATTTTGACTTTAATCTCGTAATTATTTCGACTTTATTCTCATAATATTTTTACTTTAATCTCGAAATCGAAACTTATACGACCTTATTCTCAAAATCGAAACTTAAAAAAATTTTTTTCTTTAAAGTGGCCCTAATACGCCATCGTAGTTTCTGCATAGAACTGATGAATAGCTTTCTTTTTGTGAGTTTTGGATTGCTTTTCTGATGCAACTGCCAAATGCTGCCAAATGTCTAAATTGACAATGGTTTCCCGAAGTACAGTACATTTGAGCCCATGTGGCTATATTTATCAGTCACATGATGGTTTCTAATGCAGTGTCATCTGAGGGCCACCTGAATCTTTTTTTTTCCTAGTTTTCATCGCAATGTAGTCATATCCAATTACGCTATTGCATTTTGCTTCCTCTCTACTAATGTTGACCGCCACTCTGACTGAGGAGAGACATGACTAACACACGCCCCCTTTGACACGTGTGCAGTACCTGACTGCAACTTTTTACCTGCCCAAGACGAGTTCATATGGGGCTCACTTTTGCGCAAGGAAAGTCACTCACTGTTCCCATTATCCCCCGCGCCATCAATCAGTAAGCAGAGGTTGTAATTGCATCACTTATGAGGAATCCCTATGAACAAGCCAATCATTGGTGTGCTAGCATATTTTAACACTGCGCCACCTGAGCGCCCTGGCCATCTGAATCTTTTACAATATTATGTATAGTAAATGGTAAAAGAACTGAATTATTTGCAATCTTGCAATGAGAATTTTTTTTAACTGATTGACAACTCACTCACAAATCACTGGACACACTGTGGACAGGATGCCAATCCATCGCAGGGTCCTGGCCATTGAGCACCCAAACATTATTTTTAATAAAGTCCTTCATTTAGGTCTGCGATGGGTCTGATTCACTGGCCGTTAGGCAGGAAACACACTAGACAGGTTGCCAGTCCATTACAGGACAAACACAGACACACATGGGAGAACATGCAAACTCCACACAAAAAGGACTCAGACTGTTCACCTGGGAACTGAACCTGGGACCTTGTTGTGAGGTGACAGTTCTACGCCATTTTAATAAAGTCAATAAAGAAGAACATGAATAAGATATATGTCTATTTGAATTTTAGCTTAGTGTTAATGTAGTTTTGGTTAATATTTACTGTAGTAACCCTGGCTAGTATAGGTATTAACTTCCACATATGTATATTTCATTACTGTAATTGAACACTCCTCTGAAATGTGACTGCTAGCCAGCACCTGCATTATTAATGTGGATCAGTGTGGGAGTAGTAACCACCCCAAGTGTTCCACTGCCACTTAAGGAACAACAGCATGTCCAAGAAAGTTAAGGTAATAATAATAATCCAATTTGACCATCTTCTTTTTTATTTTATAATAGGAATCTTGTGGCTTGTAAGTGTTTATGGCAATGTTATTATATTGCTGGGGTGTTTTAAAAATGTGCATCCTACACTTTTATTGAATTAATCCTGTTGATCACCTTCTAGGCTAAAATACATTTGTGTCAAGAACAGTACAGTACAGTACATTGCAACCCTGTCATTTTGTAACAATTGCTATTTGTGATTGTTTTATATTTTCTATCACAACTTCTTTCTTAATTGTACTTACTTGTCAATGTGATAATTGCAGCATGGCAGCATGGTAACACTTATATATGAAAACCTTACATCTTGGGTTTGACTCACACCTCTAGTTACTAGCTGTGTGGAGTTTGACATTTATATTTGCATAACTGTGTGTATTTTCTCCAGGTCATCTAGTTTCCACACCTAAAAATCATGCTACTATGTGAATTTACTACTAGATGATACTCCGAATTTGCTACTCTGTGTAATGATATAGGGCTAAGATGAGACAAGAGGGACAGACACACATGCAGAGATGTATAAACAAAAATAATTACAATAATTTAATAATTACAAAAGACAAAACAAGGTTATACACAAAACAGGTTAAAACAAGACAAGACACACACAAGAACTAAGCTAAATGCTAAGCTAACCTCTAACAGTGGTAGCCTAGTGGGTAGAGCTTTGGGCTATCAGCCGGAAGATTGGCAGTTCAAATCCAGTCTCTGTTATGCAGCCACTGTTGGGTCCTTGAGCAAGGTCCTTAACCCTGTCTGCTCCAGGGGTGCCGTACAAGCTGGGATTTGCGAAGAAAGAATTTCATTGTACTGTACACCTATATACTGTATGTATATATGACAAATAAAGGATATCTTAACGCTAATCTAAACAAACATAAACAATGCTAAGCTAAATGCTAATGCTAATCTAAACACATAACTTACCTAAGCTGACAATGCAAACATGAACAAGACTAACACAAGACAAGAACTAGACAGGACTTCTTAACAAGGGCATGGACAAGGGCTAGAAACAAAACTGGCAAACAAGAACAAACATGAGAACCAAATCAAAAGCAAAGGCAAATCAAACAAACATGAGTTAGGCACAGACCGACATAACCAAGATAAACCAAAATAGTCTCCCCATGAGTTCCTTATATTCCTGGGGGTGCTTAGCAGGGGGTCAGTGAAAACAGGGGCGTTGTCTCTAGACTGTGAGTGCTCCTGGAGAGATGGGGCATGGCACCTAGGTGCACTCCAGGGGCAAAGAGGCTTGATGTTTCATATTGGCATTCTTACCAGGGTGTGTTGCTGTTTTGACCTTGATCTGGATGGAATTTATACTAAAGCTGAATGTTTCTATTTCTGCAGATCTTGGCATGTGTTTTTCTTTGTGGGTTTCTTCTTGGGAATCTCTTTCAACAGTTTTTTAGGAAAACTCTTGTAGATGGATTTACTACACGTAGTTGGTGTAGTCACCAGAAGATATTGGTGATAGTTAGTGTATGATTATGTAAAGCTAATCATGTCTGTATGTAGATGCCCCATTAGGGTTGCCAACTGTCAGAACTGGAAATAAGGAACACCCTGGGCTGGTGGGTTGGCAGAGGGCATAGGGTGGGGGGTGGGATGGCAGGTGTTTACGTGAGCGGGAGCGAAGGGTAGGCGGTAAGGGTTGCACCTATAAAAAATATAACGGGTCTTACACCGTCATAGGTAACATTCTTTCTCAATAGTGCAAATAAAATTTTTACATAATCCACTGACATGCAGCCCCGGTTCTGGACTGCGTTGCTTAGGGGGGCAGTGAGAAAATCTGCAAGGGGGGATGGCCACCGCAGCACCCCCATAGCGCCGGCCCTGCTTGTATTACTTTAGTTTCACCCTAAGCCGGATTCGAACCTAGGGCGGAAAAATATGCGCGATGCGCGCTACCCACTGCGCTACTCAAACAAAGTGAAAACTACTTAAAATAATAACCAAACGCTTTCTAATTCCCATGGTAGCAGCAGTTTCGTTCTGTTTCATACATATCACCCTGTCTCAGTCTAATCTGCAGCACTTCTCTCCCACTGATAAAATACGGAACAAAGTTCAGTACGGAACGCGACGTTTAGTTTCCAAATAAGGAACGATTCCGTATTTTACGGGACGGTTGGCAACCCTATGCCCCATTGGCTGATAGCACTGCTAGGAACACTGAAGCTAACGTGTGTAAATTAGTCACTAAGATTTTGGCAAATTGAATGAACAAAGTAACTGTTTTTTCCAAAAATGTGCAAATTAATTTGTTTTGGTAATCCAAGTGTGACTGTTATGACTTGTCTATTGTGGGTGTTATTGTGACAATCCTCATTCATATGATGCTTATCCCAAGCTCATGCAGCTGTATGCACAGTGTTTTTAGGTGATACAGGACTTACTGCGACCAATTAAAATTTAAATGTAAAGTGTTTTTTTTTTTTTTTAATAATGCATTTGCATTTTATTTTCATGAAGTGCTTTATTCTGGTCAGGGTTATGCAAGGCAGGAATACCAAGGCAGATGTACAGGTAGTGCTTTTTCAACAAAAGAACCCTGGTTCTTGAACCAGTTCTGTTCAGGTTTCTTCGAACCACGGTGTTTTGTAGAGAACCGACCCGCGTTTCCACCGGTTTTTGAGAACCAAGCCTACATCATCAACGGTGGGCGTTACACAACGAAAGTAAAGAGTAGTAACATGATGGTGGAGCATGTAGATTACTTGCAAGCATTTGTGCTGCTGTTACAGATGTTCGTTTTCATGCAAAAAGCATTGCTCAACTATTGGTGATAAGAAGACGTAGATGTGTGTGTCGCAGTTGTTTTCTTTAGTTCATTGAAGTGAGAAGCATTTTGTGTTTTGCTTTCACCGCGACTCTCGGCGCAAATAGCCAATTTTCTTAGCTCTCGGCTTGAGTGATAAAACATCACTAAAGTTCCTTGTCACAAACATCCATTTGTGTGAAATGACCATCAAATTCACTCTAAAAGCTCCACATGTACAGTGTATCACAAAAGTGAGTACACCCCTTACATTTCTGCAAATATTTTATTATATCTTTTCATGGGACGACACTATAGACATGAAACTTGGATATAACTTAGAGTAGTCAGTGTACAACTTGTATAGCAGTGTAGATTTACTGTCTTCTGAAAATAACTCAACACACAGCCATTAATGTCTAAATAGCTGGCAACATAAGTGAGTACACCCCACAGTGAACATGTCCAAACTGTGCCCAAATGTGTCAATATTTTGTGTGACCACCATTATTATCACTGCCTTAACCCTCCTGGGCATGGAATTCACCAGAGCTGCACAGGTTGCTACTGGAATCCTCTTCCACTCCTCCATTATGACATCACGGAGCTGGTGGATGTCAGACACCTTGAACTCCTCCACCTTCCACTTGAGGATGCGCCACAGGTGCTCAATTGGGTTTAGTCCATCACCTTTACCTTCAGCTTCCTCAGCAAGGCAGTTGTCATCTTGGAGGTTGTGTTTGGGGTCGTTATCCTGTTGGAAAACTGCCATGAGGCCCAGTTTTCGAAGGGAGGGGATCATGCTCTGTTTCAGAATGTCACAGTACATGTTGGAATTCATGTTTCCCTCAATGAACTGCAGCTCCCCAGTGCCAGCAACACTCATGCAGCCCAAGACCATGACGCTACCACCACCATGCTTGACTGTAGGCAAGATACAGTTGTCTTGGTACTTCTCACCAGGGCGCCGCCACACATGCTGGACACCATCTGAGCCAAACAAGTTTATCTTGGTCTCGTCAGACCACAGGGCATTCCAGTAATCCATGTTCTTGGACTGCTTGTCTTCAGCAAACTGTTTGCGGGCTTTCTTGTGCGTCAGCTTCCTTCTGGGATGACGACCATGCAGACCGAGTTGATGCAGTGTGCGGCGTATGGTCTGAGCACTGACAGACTGACCTCCCACGTCTTCAACCTCTGCAGCAATGCTGGCAGCACTCATGTGTCTATTTTTTAAAGCCAACCTCTGGATATGACACCGAACACGTGGACTCAACTTCTTTGGTCGACCCTGGCGAAGCCTGTTCCGAGTGGAACCTGTCCTGGAAACCCGCTGTATGACCTTGGCCACCATGCTGTAGCTCAGTTTCAGGGTGTTAGCAATCTTCTTATAGCCCAGGCCATCTTTGTGGAGAGCAACAATTCTATTTCTCACATCCTCAGAGAGTTCTTTGCCATGAGGTGCCATGTTGAATATTCAGTGGGCAGTATGAGAGAATTGTACCCAAAACACCAAATTTAACAGCCCTGCTCCCCATTTACACCTGGGACCTAGACACATGACACCAGGGAGGGACAACGACACATTTGGGCACAATTTGGACATGTTCACTGTGGGGTGTACTCACTTATGTTGCCAGCTATTTAGACATTAATGGCTGTGTGTTGAGTTATTTTCAGAAGACAGTAAATCTACACTGCTATACAAGCTGTACACTGACTACTCTAAGTTATATCCAAGTTTCATGTCTATAGTGTTGTCCCATGAAAAGATATAATGAAATATTTGCAGAAATGTGAGGGGTGTACTCACTTTTGTGATACACTGTATCTGTCTTTAGCCGTATTATCTTCACGTGTGGTGTTTATGCAGCTCGGGGTTCTGAATCCGCTTTCTGGGAGAGTCGAAAAAGCTTCACCTAAATAAAGCATAACGTGGCTAAATGTACTAAAAGTACGACACAGAAACACTCAATTTCTCTTTGTTATTACTGGTTATAAGTGCTCTTTACTGCCCAAATTCATCGGTCCTTGTTTTAGTACAACAAGCCACGTTACGCCTTATTTGTCACATTTCTTTGTACTGTCCGGGTCACTTTTACCACGTCTTATCACACAGTTTATCTCTTTGAAAATATCAGCAGCAAACTGGCTCAAAATTTAATCAGGTGAACTTGCGGTTTAGCAGCTTCTCACAAACCGATACACTTTGACACGCCCACAGATGACGCCATGGTTTGCGCTGAAAAACCAAGTATTCGGTGGTGCCAGATTAGAACGCTAGTTTGCTGTCTGGAACCTCTTTTTTTCGGTGGAAACACGTGGAACCTGTTCAAAATCAAGTTTGTGAACCGGAACGGAGCCGGATGGGCCATCCCTCCCTTTTCCCCAGACATAGCCAGTCATGTCTGTGAAGATGCCCAGCCGGCCGACAGCACACCTAAGATTCAAACCCTTATCTCTGTGATGGTGGAATAGTGTAAAAGATTGCTGCTTCACCAAAGCTGCATTTAAATTATTAATTCCGATTGAAATATGTCTTTGTTTAGGCTTTGTGTCCAATTCAGTGAAATTGTGTGTTTAAATCTCTTTCTGTGTGTGTGTGTGTGTGTGTGTGTGTGTGTGTGTGTGTGTGTGTGTGTGTGTGTGTGTGTGTGTGTGTATAACAGCTACCCAAGATACCCGTGCATGTCCAGTAGGTGGCAACAACACGTGAAACCTCAGGGTATCCAAGGTGTTAAAATACCTAGTAAAGTAGTAAAAGCAGTTTCAAAGTAAATTTGGAATGTGGTAGACCGTGGAATTAGCAGCATGAATTTGCGGCAGCCAAATGTGCAATAACTTTGTGATGAAATCATGTCAACATGACTCTAAATTAAAATATGGGATCAATGTCATAAAACTGAGGCTTTTCAACACCTAGTATTAATGTAATGTTTAAATAAAAATGGCTAGTAAGTGTATGTGTTGTGTGAAAAATGCCAAAGGCTGGTTTTCCTGCAATATGAGCAGCTGTTAAAACATACTATCACTCTGCTGAAGGTCATAGGTGTGTTTCATTCATTCATGTAGTGGCTGAAATTCTATATTTTTTAATACTGGTCATGAGATGAATGTGTCACAACACAAACAATCTATCAAATCCTCCAATGTGTTGGGCTGCACAGTCACAGGAGACTCAAAGTGCTCATGCAATCACCTGTCCACCTACAACGGAACTGGGCAACAATGGAAAATGTTTACTGGTTGAATCATGTTGTCCCAGTGATCATGTGGATGGCAGGGCATGTGTGCATTGTTTACCTGTGAAAGAGATGGCAACAGGATGCACAGTAGAACATAAAGAAGCTGAAGGACCTGTTAGTAATGTCCAGGTACCAGATCCTTTAGATGTCATGCGTAGTCCATGTCTTGCCAGGTCAGAGCTGTTTTAACAGCATATTAGGTTGATGGTCCTAAAGTTTTGGCTCATCAGTGCATGCAAGTGATAACGCAAGGTCCTTTTGTACACTGATCAGCCATAACATTAAAACCACCTCCTTGTTTCTACACTCACTGTTCATTTTATCAGCTCCACTTACCAGATAGAAGCACTATGTAGTTCTACAGTTCCTGACTGTAGTCCATCTGTTTCTCTGCATGTTTTTTTAGCCTGCTTTCACCCTGATCTTCAGTGGTCAGGGTGACCCCCACAGGACCCCCACAGAGTAGGTATTATTTAGGTGGTGGATCATTCTCAGCACTGCAGGGACAATGACATGGTGGTGGTGTGTTAGTGTGTGTTGTGCTGGTATGAGTGGATCAGACACAGCAGCGCCGCTGGAGTTTTTAAAAACCTTGTGTCCACTCACTGTCCACTCTATTAGACACTCCTACCTAGTTGGTCCACCTTGTACATGTAAAGCCAGAGGCGATTACTCATCTATTGCTGCTGTTTGAGTTGGTCATCTTCTAGACCTTTATCAGTGGTCACAGGACGCGGCCTACGGGGCGCTGTTGGCTGGATATTTTTGGTTGGTGGACTATTCTCAGTCCAGCAGTGACAGTGAGGTGTTTAAAAACTCCAGCAGCGCTGCTGTGTTTTATCCACTCATACCAGCACAACACACACTAACACACCACCACCATGTCAGTGTCACTGCAGTGCTGAGAATCATCCATTACCTAAATAATACCTGCTCTGTGGGGGTCCTGACCATTGAAGAACAGGGTGAAAGCAGGCTACAAAAGTATGTAGAGAAACAGATGGACTACAGTCAGTAATTGTAGAAGTGGTAAGTGGAGCTGATAAAATGGACAATGAGTGTAGAAACAAGGAGGTGGTTTTAATGTTATGGCTGATCAGTTATGGCTGATCAGTGTATATATAAAATCCTCTAGCAGACCAGTGCTGGGATTCTGAACTGTCTAAGTTCGAATCTCAACTCTGCTACTGGTTTGCTGTGCGCCCCCTAGCAGGCACAATCGGCAGTGTTTTCCGCAGACAGAATTGGCCACTGGTCTGCTGGATTGGAATAGACCGGACTAAAATGGGGATGGGGTCTTTGACACTGTGAAAGTACCCTGGTTAGTAGCCCAAGGCACGTGTATAGAAGTGGAGTAACATAGAAATCAGTGCGTGACTCTTAGTGCACAAGGCTGGCGAAAAAGTGTGGGCAAATAAGAAGGGGAGTGTGTGTCAGGCAAATATACCTTCCTCGGACGCAAATGGGGTCCCAGCAGCCGAAGACTAATTAGATACATTAAATTGGAAGGAAAAGGGAGAAAAAACATAAATAAAAAAACAAAAAAAAGGCTTAGAGACACTACTGTAGAGAGCTGTTTAAAAAGAGTTGTATTTGTATGTTTATCTGTATTTTTATCTTTGGTTAATGCTTTACTCTCATCGCTTGTGTTGTTTCCTCAAAACTCGATCACGAGTTTAAATAACCACAAGCCTGTTGTAACTTTTGGTTTACGGATTCTCTAAAGCTTTTATGTTTTATTGAAAACAGACCTTCGACACAGCAGACAGAGTCACTAAGGGAACACATGTTATCCATGTGCAGTGTGTGTGTGTGTGTGTGTGTACAGTGTCGTATCCTGTTTGCTGCAAGTGTATATCTGAAGTTCTATCATTACAACCATCATTGATTTTATAGTAAAGTATAGATTAGTGAAGGTGATTTATGTAAAAGTGATTAGTTGGTTTTTCAGGAATGCATATCTTGTTTGAGATTTTGTTGGCATTTTTTTACCACACACATACACACACACACACACACACACACGCATCTGCTTCAAGTATATTCAGGAATTTTTGCCATGAGTGTGGGTGTGTGCACATGTATGTGGGTGTGTGTGCACACTCATTTTTTAATGTCTTATTTGAGGTTTTTTTTTTTTTTTCTCAGCGTGGGAAATTTGGGAGGCTGCCTAAGGAAGTGACTTGTAATGTGTAAAAAAAGTCAGGAAGAGATCAAGAGTCTGGGTTAATGTTCCTAAATGCAGAAGTAATACTGAGTATGTTTTTTTATTATTATTATTATTTCATTTTTACTGCTTTATCCTGGTCAGGGTCGCAGCGGGGCAAGGCATAAATACCCTGGACAAGTGGCTGCATAGCTTTTGCCATCCTTTCCCTCAGACATAGCCAATCATGTCTGTGTAGACTCCCGGCCGGCCAACAGGGATAGCGTAATAGGCCGCTGCATCACAAAAGCACCTTAATTAGTTTTTTGAATATAGGAATGTAGGGCAATATGTCTGTGAGTTGAAGCTGTGGTCAGTATCCAGTTTCGGAGTGGCCTGGTCAAAGTTTAAGAACTAGATATAAATGGTATTGTGGGACCTAAAATAAGCAGTTGTTTAAAAACCTAAAGGTGTTACTGATGTATTATGAAGTGCTGTGCTGATGTATGGAATATGGAGTCACATAGGGTAGTTACTTTTCTCATACTGGTGATATGGGTGTTGAATAATATTAATACTTAACCAACAAAAAACAGATTTGCAATTAAATAGAAGCTGCTGAAATATAGGAGACAAAGTCAGTCCTACTGCAATGTAAGCTTTATCAACAATTCAACAATATGTAATTTATGGTAGACTTTCTTATGGGTGTTAATTAACTTTGTAAGCTAAATAAATGAAGTAATGTGTGAAGTTACAACTATACAATAACAAAGACAATATAAAAGGAAGAAATTACCATTTTACAGGACTGTATTCATAAACACACATACACAGATTGTACAATTTATTTTTATTTATTTATTAGGATTTTAATGTCATGTTTTACACACTTTGGTTACATTCATGACAGGACAGGTAGTTACTCATTACATCAATTCATCTGTTTTAATGTCAAACACCCTCATGGACAATTTAGTATTTCCAATTCACCTCACTTGCATGTCTTTGGACTGTGGGAGGAAGCCGGAGCTCCTGGAGGAAACCCACGCAGACATGGGGAGAACATGCAAACTCCGTACAGAAAGGACCCGGACCACTACACCTGGGCATCAAACCCAGGAGACTGAGGTGACAGTGCTACCCACTGAGCAACTGTGCCGCCTTACACATAGTACAAATGCCATACAGCCAATGTGTTTTTCTAATATGACCCCGGTTGATGAATTATGGGATACTTCAGTCCAGCTTCTGTGCTGTTACAGTTGCATGCTTTCAAAAAAGGCATTTTATAAAATTTAAGAGAAAGAATCTGCATTTTACAAAATGTCCCAACTTTTATGGAAATTGGGATTGTAAATCTAAAACTGTGTTGCTTGATGGGTATACCTACTCTTACGTCCAGGCAATAAACTAGTTGCATATTCAACATGCAACCTATTTGAGCTAATAAACCGAAACCAACTGTGAACTATGGATTATAATAGCCTTCATATACCACAAGGCTTGTTTTTAAAAAAATACTTTTTTAATAATTTAAAACATATATTTTAATAAATTTTAATACAATTACATTATGCTTAATGACTTGACTGACAGATGACCTATTTATGTATGTAATCAATAATAATGACATTATACATCACTTTAAACACACAACTAAGAAAGTAGCGAGCATAAGTAAAACTAACAAGAGCTCATCCCCCAAAATGAGGGAGCGAGCCTCGTTCCCCTTTCTCCCCTCCTCTTTTTGGGCCTGTCTGAATGTGGCTGGGTGGAGTAGACCCCTCTCTCTCTCTCACAAACACACTCACACACACAGCATAGACATGTACCTCTCAACCAGCGAGGAGTCCGATGTGGTGAGTCCCCGTTTAACTTTGTCTTTACCAACACTCTTACAAACGTGTGCTTTTACACTTACACTCTCACTTCATGTTCTGCACTCTTATAAAGAACAGTTCAGCACAGTCCATTCGTTTTCCTTCTGTCTAAACAAAGGAGTAAAATCACAGCTCTTTTCAGGAGCTTTCTGTGCCGGAGTCTCCGGAGTATAGTTGAGCATTTCCTGAACTTTCTCAACAGTTGTTTTTCACCAAGTGCCTTGTTTAAGTGTGTTCACGTGTGTATGTGTGTGTATGATGATAAAAGCATCTCTCCAGTGCTGTGATTGGCGTAACTGAACTGCGCGGGCCTGTTAACATCTGGTTAAAACAAATAGAATGACATACTGACAGTGTGGTTTCAAAGTGGCAGTAGATACTTGAGCAGGCTGAGACCATTCATTTTAATTATTTTCCCATAGACCTGTTTAAAATGATTGTATTTATTTATTTAGCATTGTTTAAGATTTTATACTGTTCATTTAGCCGTGCCTAATACTAAAACGTCTATCAAGACTAAAATCAAGTAGCAGTAGCAAATCTTAAACCTTAGCCATCTGCAAAGCAGTTTCATCATTCTTATACTAACATGTTGTTTGTTTGTTTATTAGGATTTTAAAGTCATATTTTACACTTTGGTTACATTCATGTCAGGACCGGTAGTTACTCATTACACAAGGTTATATCAAACACAGTCACAGACAATTTTGTATCTCCAATTTACCTCACTTGCATGTCTTTGGACTGTGGGAAGAAACCGGAGCTCCCGGAAAAAACCCACGCAGACACGAGGAGAACATGCAAACTCCACACAGAAAGGACCCAGACCGCCCCACCTGGGGATCGAACCCAGGACCTTCTTGCTGTGAGGTGAAAGTGCTACCCACCGAGCCACCGTGCCTTATACTAACAAACTGATGCTATTGTGCCAGAAGACTGAGTAGTTCTTTATTTATAAAATGATATGAAAGTATAACTTCATCTACGACATCCCTCATTTTAACACAAGGAGGTCCGGGTCCTTTGTGTGTGGAGTTTGCATGTTCTCCCCGTGTCTGTGTGGGTTTTCTTCGAGAGCTCTGGTTTCCTTCCACAATCCAAAGACAAGCAAGTGAGGTGAACTGGAGATACAGTACTAAATTGTCCATGACTGTGTTTGATATTAAACTTGTGAACTGATGAATCTTGTGTAATGAGTAACAACTGCTTTTGTCATGAATGTAACCTAAGTGTGTAAAACATGTCATTAAAATCCTAATAAATAAATAAATAAATAATTACTCTCTTCCTCTTGTACATCATTTGGCCATAATATTACAACTTTATTCTTAAAATGAAAAATCACCTAAACAGAACAGCAAAATTCAAATCCTCCTTAGAAATTATCACATCATCACACAAGCTGCAGTACACTGCGTCCACTGTTCATTCTGTTCTTTTATATTTTTAAATACACAAACACTCTTAAATAAATAGACGGTTAAAACAATTGCCTTTGTTTACCTTCTATTCATTCATTGAACAGCCATTAAAGCCAATGAAATAAACATTGGTTATATATTTAACCTATCTAAACATTCCCATGGACTAAAAGGTACAGATTTAGGAACAGGGGGTTCTTCTTGCATGGCCTCCTTTAATCCCATTGCACTATACAGCTTGATTGTGGACAGTGTCACTCTGTTTAGCAGATTGCGAGAATGGGCATGCAGCAGGTAGTGTACGTGGTGTACAACCCTAAGGTTTAAAAGACCTTGGTTGCTTGTGTGGTGGTTTTCCATGTGGCATTCCCTTGGTTACTCTGGTTTTCTACCACTACCCAAAAACATATATAAGGTGGAGGGTTGTTATCGCTGGACTTATTTTTATCGCATACTAACAGAAGGTGGAAGGTGTCTGATTAAATGGGGGAGCGTGTGGTACTTTGTTGTAGTTATGGTGCCCTGTCCAAACGAGCAAGGCATGGCTCACCACTGAGACAGCAGGTATAGCCCTGTATCTACAAGTTTATTTATTTATTAGGATTTTAACATCATGTTTTACACATTTTTGTTACATTCATGACAGGACAGGTCATTACTGGATACACAAGATTCAAGTCCTAAAAATCTTTAATGTCAAAAACAGTCCTGGACAATTTAGTATCTCCAATTCACCTCACTTGCATGTCTTTGGACTGTGAGAAGAAACCAGAGCTCCCGGAGGAAACCCACACAGACACAGGGAGAACATGCAAACTCTACACAGAAAGGACCCGGACACCATCTGGGAAATTGAACCACATGAAAATCTAACCCAGGACCTTGTGGGTAGCGGCCATCGTGCCATCGGTACCTGCAACAACAAGGAGAATGAACCCAATATGTAGGATTCTTTTTTTTTTTTTTTCTCGACTTTTTTCCCCAATTTTCTCCCCTAATCTAGTCGTGTCCAATTACCCTGATTATGTCCTCTATAGTGATTCGACCCTTCACCGCTGACTGAGGATGCCTCTCAACTGACATACGCCCCCCTCTGGCATGTACAGTCAGTACAGACTGCATTTTTCACCTGCATGAGTCGAGTTCATACACTGACTGTGTACGGAGGGCCACACCCCATCAGCATTATTCCTCAGCCCTGTGCAGGCGCCATCAGTCAGCCAGCAGGAGCCGCAGTTGCACCAGTTATGATCTATGGTCCGACTTTTTACCCCATGAACAACAGCCAATCGTTGTTCATTTAGCCACCCAGCCCAGTCGGAAAGGCAGAGCTGAGATTCGATACGATGTATTCGAAACCCCAACTCTGGTGTGCTAGCGTACTTTTTTACCACTGCGCCACCTGAGTGGCAATATGTAGGATTCTTAACCAGAGCAGAACAATCCTGTGGCTAAAGAGCCATAAACAAAATATGAAACTACACATAAAGAGTGGCCAAGACAACAGCAATAAATTAAAGAAACAAAAAGAAGCAACGTTTAATTCTTATCCCAAAGCAGAGAGGCGAGAGAACATATAGACTAGCATCAGGGAGAGCAGATAAAAACTCTAACACTGACACTAACATGGTAATGACATGATGGTGTGTGTTGTTCGTGTTTGAGTGTAGCAGATGCAGCAACGTTAGTGGGATTTTCAAATACTGTTCAAACAAACTGGCCTTTTTATTAGGAACACAGACCCTGTTAGTGCATGTTGTAGGTGAACAGTTAGAGACACAATGTTCATCTTCCTCTAGTCTTTTATCAGTAGATGCTTTCTGATCACAATATGCAGATAGCTTTATATTTTTCGTTGGAGCGCTGTTCTCCTTCCAGCTTAGGGATCCCAACAACACTGCTGTGTCATTATTGTGTTATTGTCAGTGCAGTGCTGAGAATGATCCACCACCCAAACATCACCGAGTGGAGGTCCTTTGGGGTTCCTTTTCGAATGATAAGAAAGGTAGAGAGGGGTGACAAAGTGTAAAGAGAAATGAATAGTCTGCAGTTGGTGATTGTATACCCAGAAGTTTATCTGTATGGCAGGTTTAGCTTATAACATAGTCAACGTAAGTGTATGTCTGTAACCCACTATGGAGAAAAATGGACAGTAAAGGAGAATAGTTCAGACTGAGAACTAGATGTCAAAATATGACCGTCTGCTCTGGCTTTCTGTGACAGACCAAATTCTTGGCAGAAGGACAGTAAGAAACTCTGTGCTGCCACACAGGCCTTTAAAAGGTGGACAATCTGACCACGCTACTGGCAAGTGGAATTAAGCCTGTCTCACCCCAGGAAATGGGTATGTCGTGGCACAACTGGGGCATTCCGTTCTCCCAGTGCATTCTCTCAGAGTCCCAGGGAAACATCAAAATGCTGACATTTTGTGTTAGCAAAAATAGAGCGGACAGAGGCATCACAGCTTCAGGAGAAAACAGGTGTGCCAGCTATGCGCTGGCAAGAAAAGAGACATTTATAGAAAACAATTCTACCTGAAGCGCATCAGTGCTCACGAGTCAGAGGTGACTCTCACAGAGAAAATGACAGGTCACTCTGTGACTCTATACCCCCCTCTGCAGGCAAAATTAGGCCGCACAGCAGGGCATGATAGCCTAGTGACATCGGCGAAACCCCCCAGCGAAACACACAACCGCAGAGAAACATACAAAACAATAAAATAAAAGTTAACTCAGCCCACAAGTGTGTGATAACTTATGATTTTGGAAAAAAAGAGCTCAGTATATGTGGGGTGGGATTTAGAAAGAAGCAGAGAAGCCCATCC
The DNA here is from genome assembly GCF_030014385.1 of Trichomycterus rosablanca. Taxonomy (NCBI): domain Eukaryota; kingdom Metazoa; phylum Chordata; class Actinopteri; order Siluriformes; family Trichomycteridae; genus Trichomycterus; species Trichomycterus rosablanca. The sequence continues at coordinate 23,214,974 of NC_085991.1, read as the reverse complement.
ATCACTGAAACAGTGGGAATTCATCTGTAATGGTCACTATATTGCACTTGTTGGTGCTGAGGTGGCGCAACAGCTATATCAAACCACTGGGTTTGAACCTTAGCTATCGGCCGACAGGGCACCTATACAGACATGATTGGCTTGTATGAGGGAAGGATATCCAGAGCCTTGCAATGGATTGGTGCCCTGTCCAGGGGATTCCTGCCTTGCACCCATTGTTTCCCAGTGGAACCAAACCAAAAATTAATTAAACTAATAATTAATTACATTTATTTATTTTATTAATTTTAATAACATTTATATTAGTATACAACTTTATTTTTATAATTATTATTGTTAATATTAAAAATCCCTCTATGGGTGCCCAGATGTCGCAGCGGGATATTCCGCTAGCACACCAGCGCCGAGATTCTGAACTCCTCGGTTCGAAACTCGGCATTGCCAACGGATGGCTGGGCGCCATCTAGCGGCCATAATAGCAGACATGGTTCTGCTAGGGCGGGATGACCGGACTATGTGGGTTGGAGAAGGCATGAGCAGCAATATACCCACCTTGACTGCAATCAGGGATCCCCCAGCAGCGGAAGACAAATTGACTACGCTAAATTGGGAGAAAATGGGAGAAAATGCATAAATAAAATAGATTAAAAAACCCATAGTATATGGGATATTTTAATATAGTACATATTATAAATGAATTTTAAATTTTATTAAAATGCAGTTAATCATAATTTCAACACTTATCAGCTCTTATAAATTCTTGTTTAGATTTTTAGAAAACCTCAAAATCTAAGGTTAGCTGTAAAGGCCAAATATATAAAGCCAAGTATACAAATGACATGATGACATTGTGTGAATTAAAGGTGAACTAACATTGCACAGTGTGTGAGGGTCGTGGGTGAGGGGGAGTGACACTACATCAGTGGATCAATATCTCCGGTTATCTGTCCTGTGCTCTGATCTATTAATCAAACTACAATGCAGCCGCTGGATGCAACTAACACATCAGCAAGATGAATGTCTGTGTGGGTATGTGTGAAAGTTTAAGGACACTAACTTCTTGTAAGCGTTCTGTAAAACATTTGTGCTAAGGTGCTGACGGGTACAGCTGTTCTGTGTCATGTGCATTTATATGTGTGACAGAGGGAGAGGGAAGCAAATTTAACCAGTTACTGCAATATTTGGCTGGTCTGCAATTTTGTACAATTATGTTTAATCCCACCACTGTGAGTTCATATACATCTGGAACTGGCTGGCATTGTATGATTGAAAGGGGAGACTGGAATGCCATAACTCCCACCCAGTGAGCACTGCTAATTAGCTCCTTGCTCAGATGGCTTGTGGCATCTCCTAAATTATCGTTCTTCAAATGATTTTTACAGTTTCTATAGTAATGCCTCTCCCCCACCTTAAAAATAATAAAGTATGTGAACACCTGACCATGAGCTTGTTGGACATCCTATTCTAAAACCATGGGCATTAATATGAAGTTGACTTGGTGGATTTATTCCACACCAAAGGTGTCATATCAGCTCCTTATGAAACTCATTTTGTGCAGAGTTTATCTTGCTGGAACATTGAGAGCCACAAAACTGGAAGCTTCTAATCTATTTTATTTAATTGAATTTACTACAGGGCGGCACGGTTGCTCGGTGGGTAGCACTGTTGCCTCACAGCAAGAAGGTCCTTGGTTTGAACCCCAGGTGGGATCCGGATCCTTTCTGTGCGGAGATTACATGTTCTCCCCATGTCTGCGTGGGTTTCCTCCCATAGTCCAAAAACATGCAGTCAGGTTATTTGGAGTCACTGAATTGCCCTATAGGTGAATGGGTGTGTGTGTGTGTGTGTGTCTGCCCTGCGATGGACTGGCGCCCCATCCAGGGTGTTACTGTGCTTCCCCCACAGCCCTAATTGGATAAGCGGTTAAGAAAGTGAGTGAGAGAACTTACTACACCTGTTAGCAATTACTGTGGCTTAAACACCCTAACCCAGTAATTAGGAAGGATGTCCACTACTTTTCGCCATTGCATTGCATTACATGTCTGACTACATTATATGATTAAATGCATAACCCCCACACCTTAAAACTAGTGGATGTAACATTGGCAGGGGCATGGGTCAAACAAGTCGACTTGTCAAAATTTCTGCCCTGCATAAGCATTGGTCCAGAGCACACAGCGTCCATTTTTTCCAATAAAGACCTGGGATGCTGATTCATCTGCCCACAAAACACGTTTCTACTGTGTGATGGTCCATGAGAAGTTCTCAGAGAAGTTGCCGCCTCTTCTGGACATGGTTAACATAAGGCTTCTTTTTTGCACAGTAAAGTTTTAAGTAGCATTTGTGCATGTAACTCTGTATTGTAGTGCTTGACAAAGGTTTACCAAAGTAATCCCTCACCCATGTGGTTATATCAGCTATTGTTGAGTGGCGGTTCTTGATGTGCTGTCTGAGGGATGGAAGAGGCCTTTACACACTGAAATTCCTCTCAATTCCTTGAATCATTTAATGATTTTATGCACTGTAGAGGGAGAAATATGCAAATCCCTTCCAATCTTTCTTTGAGGAATGATTGGAATTTATTAGTCAGTAAGGTAGTTTGGTCTAAAAAAGTTTAGTGGCATATTTACAGTTAACATCAATGTGATGTGATTTGTTCAGCGCAGAACGAGCATGTTCACAACGTCCCTAGAAAGAGACACATACCACAAAACTTTACATGGACGAGGACAAATCCAGGGAACACACAGTGCCTCTGTCCACATTTGTGTGTCTCTGTATTTGTTTTGCTTTATACATTCTGTCATGTGACATCAGCAAGGTGGGAAAGAACGCAAGCTTCGAAGTCATGAACACAAATTTATAGACCCACACTTGGGTACGCAGACAATTTCATTTACACACACATACACGGGCATTAATCACAGCAGAGAAAGAGCAGATGGAGATGCTGTGAAGAAGAGCCGAGAAATGAGAGAGTAAGAGAGCAAGAGAGAGAAAGAGCAGGAGGGAGGGGGTCGGGTGAGAGCGAAGGTGCTGAGAGGAAGCAGGAGAGAGGGACGAGAGAGAGAGAAGAGGACGTACAGAACGCAGCCTGTGAGAACATCAACTGCTTACACTAGAAACAAACACTTAGCAAGTGAGGACAGTACTGGAAAAGACAGGGACACAGTGGAGACTGGAGGAAAATGGATGAACGAAGATGACTGGAGGCATCATCACCTGTGAACAGCAACAGTCCTATCAGCATCTGCAGATTCATACTCGATATATTCAGGTCTGGATAATTAAATGAGGATAAGACCAGCAGCAGTCTGTGCAGCAGCTCCTGCAGCGCCTTTTCATTCAGCATGCTCTGGGAGAGCAATACAACACACTCACGTGGAATCTCTGACGGCAGTCGAGCACAGCACAACAGGAGAAGAGCAAATCTCCGTCTTTACAGCAACGGCAGCCACACAAGCGACGCTCTTACCATTAGCTCCTGTAATAGTAGGGACATCAGGTAGCACACTGAGGGTATAGGGGCAGGTGTAGTATTTTTTATCAGCAGCCGTCGTCTGTTCTAGTAGTATTTACACACGTAGGAGTAGCCCAGATCAATTTCTGTAACTAGTTAAGTTGGTAGTTCCTTCTGTGTAAAGTCAGCAATATTTTGACACTAGTAGCAGCATGTGTGTCATTAATATGAAGTTAAAGTGCTAATTTATTTTCAGATTTATGTGTGTAGTGGATTAGTTGTCACTTCAGAGTAAAAACAGTTAGTAATTAAAGCTAGCTCCTGTCGTGCCAGTTTAGTTAGTGCTCAGGTGTGTGTGGTTATGGTGAGGAGAGCGAAGGCTCCAACCGTTTTGGCTGATGAAGGCCTCCTGGATCCGGCTGCTAAAAAGAGCAAAGGGGGGTCGAAGCAAGAACGAGATTGGTGTAAGCAGCTGTTTACTTTACTCTACTCTACCAGAGTGTGTTGTGTGTGAAAGAAAGTTGAACATGTCATGAATGAATCGTGTAGCACGTTAGTGTATTTACACGCTCACTGAGCACTTTATAGATTATTTTAAAAGATACATTCACTATACAGATGAAGTTTGTGAGTATACAATTACTGACTGTAGCCCATCTATTGCTCTGTACACCCCCCCCCCCCCCCCCCCAATATCTCATTCATCAATTTTAAGTGAGCTTCATAGGACATGCACTGACCAGGGTATGTTTGAGTGGTGGACCATTCTTAGAGCTGTAATGGCACTGACATAGTAATGACAGTAAAATGTGTGTCCCGGTATGAGTGTATTAGGTGCAGCAGTGTTGTTGTCTTTTTAGGAACACATACCCTGTTAGTACTCAGAGGTGTACAGCTAAAGAACTATTGATGTCTTTGATCAGTGGACAGTTCTAATCACAGCATTGACAGTGATTTGTGTAAAAATCCCAACAGCACTGCTGTCCTGCTATACTATTACAAGTACAGCACACACTACTATGTCATCAACACATTCGTGTCATTGCAGTGCTCAGAATCGTCCACCATAGACATAACATCTAGACAATGAGTGGAGGTCCCATAGGAGTCCCTTTTGATTAATTAATGTTGTACAGGGGCGTAGAACAGTGTATGGAGCAACAGATGGGCTACAGTCAATAACTGTAAAACCTCAAAGGTGTGTATGTTTGGTAGATTGTAAATTAATTAATGAGTTTATGTACCCAAAAGGTGTACCTAATACCCAACAGGCGTACCTAATACCAAATAGGTGTACCTAATACCCAATAGGTATACCTATACCTAATACTCAATAGGTGTACCTAATACCCAATAGGTGTACCTAATACCCAACAGGTGTACCTAATACCCACTAGGTGTACCTAATACCTAACAGGTGTACCTAATACCCACTAGGTGTACCTAATACCCAATAGGTGTACCTAATACCCACTAGGTGTACCTAATACCCAGTAGGTGTACCAAATACCCAACAGGTGTACCTAATACCCAATAGATGTACCTAATACCCAATAGATGTACCTAATACCCAAAAGTTGTACCTAAAACACAATAACTGTGCCTAATATCCAGTAGGTGTACCTAATGCCCAACAGGTGTACCTAATACCCAAAAGTTGTACCTAATACACAATAAGTGTGCCTAATACACAATAAGTTTACCAAATACCCAATAGATGTTCCTAATACCCAATGGATGTACCTAATACCCAAAAGTTGTACCTAATACACAATAGGTGTACCTAATATCCAATAGGTGTACCTAATACCCAACAGGTGTACCTAATACCCACTAGGTGTACCTAATACCCAATAGGTGTACCTAATACCCAACAGGTGTACCTACTACCCACTAGGTGTACCTAATACCCAATAGGTGTACCTAATACCCAATAGGTGTTCCTAATACCCAACAGTGTACCTAATACCCAATAGATGTACCTAATACCCAATAGATGTACCTAATACCCAAAAGTTGTACCTAATACACAATAAGTGTGCCTAATATCCAATATGTGTACCTAATGCCCAACAGGTGTACCTAATACCCAATAGGTGTATTTAATACCCAATATGTGTGCCTAATACCCAATAGGTGTACCTAATACCCAATAGGTGTACCTAATACCCAGTAGGTATACCTAATACCCAACAAATGTACCTAATACTCAACAGTTGTACCTAATACCCAATAGGTGTACCTATACCTAATAGGTGTACCTATACCTAATACCCAATAGGTGTACCTAATATCCAGTATGTGTACCTAATACCTAATAGGTGTACCTTAAACCCAACAGGTGTACCTAATACCCAATAGGTGTACCTAATACCCAATAGGTGTACCTAATACTCAACAGGTGTACCTAATACCCAATATGTGTACCTAATACCCAATAGGTGTACCTGATACCCAATGAATGTACCTAATACCCAAAAGTTGTACCTAATACACAATAGGTGTACCTAATACCCAATAGGTGTACCTAATACCCAATAGGTGTACCTGATACCCAATGGATGTACCTAATACCCAAAAGTTGTACCTAATACACAATAGGTGTACCTAATATCCAATAGGTGTACCTAATACCCAATAGGTGTATTTAATACCCAATATGTGTGCCTAATACCCAATAGGTGTATCTATAACTAATACCCAACAGGTGTACCTAACACCCAGTAGGTGTACCTAATACCCAACAGATGTACATAATACTCAACAGGTGTTCCTAATACCCAACAGGTGTACCTTATACCCAATAGGTGTACCTATACCTTATAGGTGTACCTATACCTAATACCCAATAGGTGTACCTATACCTAAAACCCAATAGGTGTACCTAATATCCAGTATGTGTACCTTAAACCCAGTAGGTGTACCTTAAACCCAACAGGTGTACCTAATACCCAATAGGTGTACCCAATACTCAACAGGTCTACCTAATACCCAATATGTGTACCTAATACCCAATAAGTGTACCTAATACCCAATAAGTGTACCTGATACTCAACAGATGTACCTAATACCCAAAAGTTGTACCTAATGCACAAAAATTGTACCTAATACACAATAAGTGTGCCTAATACACAACAGGTGTACCTAATATCCAACAGGTGTACCTAATATCCAACAGTTGTACCTAATATCCAATAGGTGTACCTAATACCCAATAGGTGTACCTAATATCCAGTATGTGTACCTAATACCCAATAGGTGTACCTTAAACCCAACAGTTGTACCTAATACCCAATAGGTGTACCTTAAACCCAATAGGTGTACCTAATACTCACCAGGTGTACCTAATACACAATAAGTGCGCCTAATAAGTTTACCTAATACCCAATAGATGTACCTAATACCCAATGGATTTACCTAATACCCAAAAGTTGTACCTAATACACAATAGGTGTACCTAATATCCAATAGGTGTACCTAATACCCAACAGGTGTACATAATACCCAATAGGTGTACCTATACCTAATACCCAACAGGTGTACCTAATACCCAGTAGGTGTACCTAATACCCAACAGATGTACCTAATACTCAACAGGTGTTCCTAATACCCAACAGGTGTACCTAATACCCACTAGGTGTACCTCTACCTAATAGGTGTACCTATACCTAATACCCAATAGGTGTACCTATACCTAAAACCCAATAGGTGTACCTAATATCCAGTATGTGTACCTAAAACCCAATAGGTGTACCTTAAACCCAACATGTGTACCTAATACCCAATAGGTGTACCTAATACTCAACAGGTCTACCTAATACCCAATATGTGTACCTAATACCCAATAAGTGTACCTGATACTCAACAGATGTACCTAATACCCAAAAGTTGTACCTAATGCACAATAAGTGTGCCTAATACACAATAGGTGTACCTAATACCCAATAGATGTACCTAATACCCACTAGGTGTACCTCTACCTAATAGGTGTACCTATACCTAATACCCAATAGGTGTACCTAATATCAGTATGTGTACCTAAAACCCAATAGGTGTACCTTAAACCCAACAGGTGTACCTAATACCCAATAGGTGTACCTAATACTCAACAGGTCTACCTAATACCCAATATGTGTACCTAATACCCAATAAGTGTACCTAATACCCAATAAGTGTACCTGATACTCAACAGATGTACCTAATACCCAAAAGTTGTACCTAATGCGCAATAAGTGTGCCTAATACACAATAGGTGTACCTAATACCCAATAGATGTACCTAATACCCAAAAGTTGTACCTAATACACAATAAGTGTACCTAATACCCAATGGATGTACCTAATACCCAAAAGTTGTACCTAATACACAATAAGTGTGCCTAATACACAATAGGTGTACCTAATACCCAGTGGATGTACCTAATACCCAAAAGTTTTACCTAATACACAATAGGTGTACCTAATACCCAACAGGTGTACCTAATACCCAATAGGTGTACCTAATACCCAACAGGTGTTCCTAATACCCAATAGGTGTACCTAATACCCAACAGGTGTACCTAATACCCAATAGATGTACCTAATACCCAAAAGTTGTACCTAATACACAATAAGTGTGCCTAATACACAACAGGTGTACCTAATATCCAACAGTTGTACCTAATATCCAATAGGTGTACCTAATACCCAATAGGTGTACCTAATATCCAGTATGTGTACCTAATACCCAATAGGTGTACCTTAAACCCAACAGTTGTACCTAATACCCAATAGGTGTACCTTAAACCCAATAGGTGTACCTAATACTCACCAGGTGTACCTAATACCCAATATGTGTACCTAATACCCAGTAGGTGTACCTAATATCCAATAGGTGTACCTAATACCCAAAAGTTGTACCTAATACACAATAGGTGTACCTAATATCCAATAGGTGTACCTAATACCCAACAGGTGTACCTAATACCCACTAGGTGTACCTAATACCCAATAGGTGTACCTAATACCCAACAGGTGTACCTAATACCCACTAGGTGTACCTAATACCCAATAGGTGTACCTAATACCCAATAGGTGTTCCTAATACCCAACAGTGTACCTAATACCCAATAGATGTACCTAATACCCAATAGATGTACCTAATACCCAAAAGTTGTACCTAATACACAATAAGTGTGCCTAATATCCAATATGTGTACCTAATGCCCAACAGGTGTACCTAATACCCAATAGGTGTATTTAATACCCAATATGTGTGCCTAATACCCAATAGGTGTACCTAATACCCAATAGGTGTACCTAATACCCAGTAGGTATACCTAATACCCAACAAATGTACCTAATACTCAACAGTTGTACCTAATACCCAATAGGTGTACCTATACCTAATAGGTGTACCTATACCTAATACCCAATAGGTGTACCTAATATCCAGTATGTGTACCTAATACCTAATAGGTGTACCTTAAACCCAACAGGTGTACCTAATACCCAATAGGTGTACCTAATACTCAACAGGTGTACCTAATACCCAATATGTGTACCTAATACCCAATAGGTGTACCTGATACCCAATGAATGTACCTAATACCCAAAAGTTGTACCTAATACACAATAGGTGTACCTAATACCCAATAGGTGTACCTAATACCCAATAGGTGTACCTGATACCCAATGGATGTACCTAATACCCAAAAGTTGTACCTAATACACAATAGGTGTACCTAATATCCAATAGGTGTACCTAATACCCAATAGGTGTATTTAATACCCAATATGTGTGCCTAATACCCAATAGGTGTATCTATAACTAATACCCAACAGGTGTACCTAACACCCAGTAGGTGTACCTAATACCCAACAGATGTACATAATACTCAACAGGTGTTCCTAATACCCAACAGGTGTACCTTATACCCAATAGGTGTACCTATACCTTATAGGTGTACCTATACCTAATACCCAATAGGTGTACCTATACCTAAAACCCAATAGGTGTACCTAATATCCAGTATGTGTACCTTAAACCCAGTAGGTGTACCTTAAACCCAACAGGTGTACCTAATACCCAATAGGTGTACCCAATACTCAACAGGTCTACCTAATACCCAATATGTGTACCTAATACCCAATAAGTGTACCTAATACCCAATAAGTGTACCTGATACTCAACAGATGTACCTAATACCCAAAAGTTGTACCTAATGCACAAAAATTGTACCTAATACACAATAAGTGTGCCTAATACACAACAGGTGTACCTAATATCCAACAGGTGTACCTAATATCCAACAGTTGTACCTAATATCCAATAGGTGTACCTAATACCCAATAGGTGTACCTAATATCCAGTATGTGTACCTAATACCCAATAGGTGTACCTTAAACCCAACAGTTGTACCTAATACCCAATAGGTGTACCTTAAACCCAATAGGTGTACCTAATACTCACCAGGTGTACCTAATACACAATAAGTGCGCCTAATAAGTTTACCTAATACCCAATAGATGTACCTAATACCCAATGGATTTACCTAATACCCAAAAGTTGTACCTAATACACAATAGGTGTACCTAATATCCAATAGGTGTACCTAATACCCAACAGGTGTACATAATACCCAATAGGTGTACCTATACCTAATACCCAACAGGTGTACCTAATACCCAGTAGGTGTACCTAATACCCAACAGATGTACCTAATACTCAACAGGTGTTCCTAATACCCAACAGGTGTACCTAATACCCACTAGGTGTACCTCTACCTAATAGGTGTACCTATACCTAATACCCAATAGGTGTACCTATACCTAAAACCCAATAGGTGTACCTAATATCCAGTATGTGTACCTAAAACCCAATAGGTGTACCTTAAACCCAACATGTGTACCTAATACCCAATAGGTGTACCTAATACTCAACAGGTCTACCTAATACCCAATATGTGTACCTAATACCCAATAAGTGTACCTGATACTCAACAGATGTACCTAATACCCAAAAGTTGTACCTAATGCACAATAAGTGTGCCTAATACACAATAGGTGTACCTAATACCCAATAGATGTACCTAATACCCACTAGGTGTACCTCTACCTAATAGGTGTACCTAATACCCAATAGGTGTACCTAATACTCAACAGGTGTACCTAATACCCAATATGTGTACCTAATACCCAATAGGTGTACCTGATACCCAATGAATGTACCTAATACCCAAAAGTTGTACCTAATACACAATAGGTGTACCTAATACCCAATAGGTGTACCTAATACCCAATAGGTGTACCTGATACCCAATGGATGTACCTAATACCCAAAAGTTGTACCTAATACACAATAGGTGTACCTAATATCCAATAGGTGTACCTAATACCCAATAGGTGTATTTAATACCCAATATGTGTGCCTAATACCCAATAGGTGTATCTATAACTAATACCCAACAGGTGTACCTAACACCCAGTAGGTGTACCTAATACCCAACAGATGTACATAATACTCAACAGGTGTTCCTAATACCCAACAGGTGTACCTTATACCCAATAGGTGTACCTATACCTTATAGGTGTACCTATACCTAATACCCAATAGGTGTACCTATACCTAAAACCCAATAGGTGTACCTAATATCCAGTATGTGTACCTTAAACCCAGTAGGTGTACCTTAAACCCAACAGGTGTACCTAATACCCAATAGGTGTACCCAATACTCAACAGGTCTACCTAATACCCAATATGTGTACCTAATACCCAATAAGTGTACCTAATACCCAATAAGTGTACCTGATACTCAACAGATGTACCTAATACCCAAAAGTTGTACCTAATGCACAAAAATTGTACCTAATACACAATAAGTGTGCCTAATACACAACAGGTGTACCTAATATCCAACAGGTGTACCTAATATCCAACAGTTGTACCTAATATCCAATAGGTGTACCTAATACCCAATAGGTGTACCTAATATCCAGTATGTGTACCTAATACCCAATAGGTGTACCTTAAACCCAACAGTTGTACCTAATACCCAATAGGTGTACCTTAAACCCAATAGGTGTACCTAATACTCACCAGGTGTACCTAATACACAATAAGTGCGCCTAATAAGTTTACCTAATACCCAATAGATGTACCTAATACCCAATGGATTTACCTAATACCCAAAAGTTGTACCTAATACACAATAGGTGTACCTAATATCCAATAGGTGTACCTAATACCCAACAGGTGTACATAATACCCAATAGGTGTACCTATACCTAATACCCAACAGGTGTACCTAATACCCAGTAGGTGTACCTAATACCCAACAGATGTACCTAATACTCAACAGGTGTTCCTAATACCCAACAGGTGTACCTAATACCCACTAGGTGTACCTCTACCTAATAGGTGTACCTATACCTAATACCCAATAGGTGTACCTATACCTAAAACCCAATAGGTGTACCTAATATCCAGTATGTGTACCTAAAACCCAATAGGTGTACCTTAAACCCAACATGTGTACCTAATACCCAATAGGTGTACCTAATACTCAACAGGTCTACCTAATACCCAATATGTGTACCTAATACCCAATAAGTGTACCTGATACTCAACAGATGTACCTAATACCCAAAAGTTGTACCTAATGCACAATAAGTGTGCCTAATACACAATAGGTGTACCTAATACCCAATAGATGTACCTAATACCCACTAGGTGTACCTCTACCTAATAGGTGTACCTATACCTAATACCCAATAGGTGTACCTAATATCAGTATGTGTACCTAAAACCCAATAGGTGTACCTTAAACCCAACAGGTGTACCTAATACCCAATAGGTGTACCTAATACTCAACAGGTCTACCTAATACCCAATATGTGTACCTAATACCCAATAAGTGTACCTAATACCCAATAAGTGTACCTGATACTCAACAGATGTACCTAATACCCAAAAGTTGTACCTAATGCGCAATAAGTGTGCCTAATACACAATAGGTGTACCTAATACCCAATAGATGTACCTAATACCCAAAAGTTGTACCTAATACACAATAAGTGTACCTAATACCCAATGGATGTACCTAATACCCAAAAGTTGTACCTAATACACAATAAGTGTGCCTAATACACAATAGGTGTACCTAATACCCAGTGGATGTACCTAATACCCAAAAGTTTTACCTAATACACAATAGGTGTACCTAATACCCAACAGGTGTACCTAATACCCAATAGGTGTACCTAATACCCAACAGGTGTTCCTAATACCCAATAGGTGTACCTAATACCCAACAGGTGTACCTAATACCCAATAGATGTACCTAATACCCAAAAGTTGTACCTAATACACAATAAGTGTGCCTAATACACAACAGGTGTACCTAATATCCAACAGTTGTACCTAATATCCAATAGGTGTACCTAATACCCAATAGGTGTACCTAATATCCAGTATGTGTACCTAATACCCAATAGGTGTACCTTAAACCCAACAGTTGTACCTAATACCCAATAGGTGTACCTTAAACCCAATAGGTGTACCTAATACTCACCAGGTGTACCTAATACCCAATATGTGTACCTAATACCCAGTAGGTGTACCTAATATCCAATAGGTGTACCTAATACCCAATAGGTGTACCTAATACCCACTAGGTGTACCTCTACCTAATACCCAATAGGTGTACCTAATATCCAGTATGTGTACCTAATACCCAATAGGTTTACCTTAAACCCAACAGGTGTACCTAATACCCAATAGGTGTACCTAATACTCAACAGGTCTACCTAATACCCAATATGTGTACCTAATACCCAACAGTTGTACCTAATACACAATAAGTGTGCCTAATACACAACAGGTGTACCTAATATCCAATAAGTGTACCTAATACACAATAGGTGTACCTAATACTCACCAGGTGTACCTAATACCCAATATGTGTACCTTATACCCAGTAGGTGTACCTAATATCCAATAGGTGTACCTAATACCCAATAGATGTACCTTACAAAGTGCTCAGATTGTGTGTGTGAGTTTGTGTGAGTAACTTTGAAGTAAGTCATGAAACATTAACTAGAAAAAGTAAATTAACTGAAACCTGTACAAAGAATCAATAAGCGCAATGTGTTAACAGTGTTAACAATGTGTTATCTGGACAGAGTTTATGTTTTACTTCAATCAACCTAATGTTTTTTCGTAAATATACACTCAGTTTTAATGTCTGCATCACATTCCAAAAAAGTTGGGACGGGGCACAGTAAGGCTAGAAACATTGTCATGACATCTAGAATGCCCAGTTTTTTAAGGGGGCACCAGACTCATTATGAATCTGACTAAAGTATTAATGAATAATTATGGTATAATAGCTTGTGGCTATGGCCCCTAGACACAAGGCAGAATTACACCTTAGACTGTATGACAGTTTAACACAAAAATCCATGTACAGTGCCTTGCAAAAGTATTCAGCCCCCTTGAACTTTTCAACCTTTTGCCACATTTCAGGCTTCAAACATAACGATATGAAATTGTAATTTTTTGTGAAGAATCAACAACAAGTGGGACACAATCGTGAAGTGGAACGAAATTTATTGGATATTTTAAACTTTTTTTAGAAATAAAAAACTGAAAAGTGGGGCGTGCAATATTATTCAGCCCCTTTACTTTCAGTGCAGCAAACTCACTCCAGAAGTTCAGTGAGGATCTCTGAATGATCCAATGTTGACCTAAATGACTGATGGTGATAAATAGAATCCACCTGTGTGTAATCAAGTCTCCGTATAAATGCACCTGCTCTGTGATAGTCTCAGAGTTCTGTTTAAAGCGCAGAGAGCATCATGAAGACCAAGGAACACACCAGGCAGGTCCGAGATACTGTTGTGGAGAAGTTTAAAGCCGGATTTGGATACAGAAAGATTTCCCAAGCTTTAAACATCTCAAGGAGCACTGTGCAAGCGATCATATTGAAATGGAAGGAGTATCAGACCACTGCAAATCTACCAAGCCCCAGCCGTCCCTCTAAACTTTCAGCTCAAACAAGGAGAAGACTGATCAGAGATGCAGCCAAGAGGCCCATGATCACTCTGAATGAACTGCAGAGATCTACAGCTGAGGTGGGAGACTCTGTCCATAGGACACAATCAGTCGTACACTGCACAAATCTGGCCTTTATGGAAGAGTGGCAAGAAGAAAGCCATTTCTCAAAGATATCTATAAAAAGTCACCTGGGAGACACACCAAACATGTGGAAGAAGGTGCTCTGGTCAGATGAAACCAAAATCGAACTTTTTGGCCACAATGCAAAACGTTATGTTTGGCGTAAAAGCAACACAGCTCATCACCCTGAACACACCATCCCCACTGTCAAACATGGTGGTGGCAGCATCATGGTTTGGGCCTGCTTTTCTTCAGCAGGGACAGGGAAGATGGTTAAAATTGATGGGAAGATGGATGGAGCCAAATACAGGACCATTCTGGAAGAAAACCTGTTGCAGTCTGCAAAAGACCTGAGACTGGGACGGAGATTTATCTTCCAACAAGACAATGATCCAAAACATAAAGCAAAATCTACAATGGAATGGTTCACAAATAAACATATCCAGGTGTTAGAATGGCCAAGTCAAAGTCCAGACCTGAATCCCATCGAGAATCTGTGGAAAGAGCTGAAAACTGCTGTTCACAAACGCTCTCCATCCAACCTCACTGAGCTCGAGCTGTTTTGCAAGGAAGAATGGGCAAAAATTTCTGTCTCTCGATGTGCAAAACTGATAGAGACATACCCCAAGCGACTTGCAGCTGTAATCGCAGCAAAAGGTGGCGCTACAAAGTATTAACGCAAGGGGGCTGAATAATATTGCACGCCCCACTTTTCAGTTTTTTATTTCTAAAAAAAGTTTAAAATATCCAATAAATTTCGTTCCACTTCACGATTGTGTCCCACTTGTTGTTGATTCTTCACAAAAAATTACAATTTCATATCGTTATGTTTGAAGCCTGAAATGTGGCAAAAGGTTGAAAAGTTCAAGGGGGCTGAATACTTTTGCAAGGCACTGTAACTAACCTCTTAATCCCGGTCAGTGTCACAATGAGTTCTGCACCACCTAAAAACATTGGGTGCAAGGTAAACATACTCTTGGCTGGTAATTACATTTATAGATTTTTTTAGCAGCACGTACCATGTAGATGAAATTTGTGTGTTTACAATTACTGACTGTAGCCCATCTGTTGCTCTGTACACTTTGTCACCCCCTGTATCCTGTTTATCAGTTGAAAGGGACTCATATAGGACTCACACTGACCAAATGTATAACACAATGGTCATTTGTATGGAAGGTGTGGCTTATAAAATAATCAATGTGTAATCTTCCCACACATGCTCAGTTTGGCCTCACAGGTAGAGGAGGTGTGGTTGGATAGAAAGTGTGTTTCTGTCTAAACTACACTTTAAAGCATTCCAAGCTCTTCATCAAACATTACTACACCAGAAAGCATTGCTTTAAAATGTACCTGTGGAACTGGGCTAAGTCCTCTGATTTTCAGGTGTTTTACTAGTGCTCTTGCTGATGTTATAGCTGTCACAGGCATAATTCGTCATCTCAGCTTTCTGGTTGTTTAGCCACTACTGGTTTTATGAGTTCCCCTGTGTGGTTACTGTGGTGGACTAAGTAGCTGGTTTTAGCCGGGTGTGCTTTTATTTCCTCCTGAATCTGTCAGTGTGTTTTGTGTCTACTGCCAATTACATGGAGTGCAGTGGTTCTGCTCCAGTATTATCGTACCTATATTTTCTATTCGAGTCCTGTTTTGGTTTTGTTTTGCTAATTATTTGTTCATTTAATAATAATAGTTTCATTCATTTTGTGTGGTTTTTCAGCCGCATTATTGTTTTTTTATTATCGATTATTATCTGTTACAGTAGGGTTCATTTTCCAACATTGTAGGTGCAGAGTTGTACCTGTCGTCTCTGTCATGTTAAGCGCTTACCACCTCATTGGCAGAAGGACCATAAAATGAACCCAGCAGAACATAACTAGTACAAGTTGCGCCTCTATGCATACATTTGGGCAGCTTTCAGAGGTCAAAATGTATGCTTTTTTCCAGCTTGAGGAACAACCCTTCACCACCACCCTACCTTCCAAAAGCCCCCCCCCCCCCCCCCCCCCCCCCCCCCCCCTCAGTTGGTGATGACATCCTAGCTGGTCAAGGCACCCAGTGTAACGGCAACTTCAGTTCATTTGCTTCAGTTTTTGTTATTTTTGCCATCTGCATTTTATAGTGAGTTTTCTCCTTTTTATTTCTGGCTCTTTAGCAACAGTAAGCATGGTTACGCATCCTGCCTTTTGAGTCCCTTACAATAACTAAGTGGGGCATTAAAGTTACCAAACTTTAAATAGAGACCAAGGTTTGAAGGCAATTTATACTTTTATAAGTTTATAAATAAGATGTAATAGCACTTTTATTACTTTACCCACATTTTCAAATGAGCATAAATTGCTTATTATTAAACACCCCCTGTTTTCATTTTTAATATGCAATGATGGTGTTGAACATAAAATAAAATAGACCAAAATGCCTGTATTTGTCATTTATTCATATACAGGTGTACAGTAAATTTTTTGCGTATCCCAGCTTGTTTGGAATCTATTTGTGTGGTGCCCCAGGAGCTGGGAAGTTTAAAGGCCTTGCTCAAGGGCCCAACAGTGGCTGCATAGCAGAGCTAAGATTCAAAATCTCAACCTTTCACTTGATATATTAAAGCGCTACCCACTAGGCTACTACTGTCCCAAAATAAAATAATAATGGTTATCTTAATTTGACCTTTATTTTTCCATTGTTTAAATGTTATCTTTTAATCTTAGCTAAATTTAACCTAATACAATATGTGCTTAGGTTGGCAGAGGTACAGGTTAAGAATCATGCCCATCTGCCATGCCATTATGGGTGGCAGTATATGTGGAGACGCAGATGATTGAGAGTAGCATTTCCTTTCATTTCCCTGAACAGATACACCAAACAAGATTTTACAACACACTCGATAAAATCCTGGATAAAAGCACATTGTAAAATTCCCCAATAAATAATAAGACTTGCAAATAACAAGAAGGTCCTTGCATGAAGGTGTAGCTTGCATCACTTAAATCCTGTTGAAAATGCATGAAGAATTTTTATATTGTGAAACAATTCTCAAACAGGCCAAAACTGAACCGTAAAAGCTGCAAAAAGCTATTTTTGAACCTTTTATTTGTCTTTGCATCTTTGATGTCCAAATACTTTTCATTTTCTAAATTTTGTATTTTTAATTTGGTTCATGCTTATGAAGAATCAGCTTTATTAATATACAAACAGAAAATACAGGAATATAAAAAAACACAAACAATTTTTAGAACTAAAGGCTCCTACAAGCAAAAGTCTGTAGTTAGTGTGACCTCCCTTGGCACTAAGCACATATTTTCTGGGGGGACTGTTTTTAAGTTTCTGAAGTAACCTTCAGGTTTACTATGCAATGCTATATTTGGCACTTCCCAGAGTTCTTCTTTAGATTTAGGCTCTCTTTTATTTATGTGTCTGTCCAGGTGATCCCATCCTGTCTTTGTGGTATTCACATCTGAGCTGTGTGGATGCCAGTCCATTACTGGCAGTTTTTATCAGCATTAGCTGTGTGCTTGGGATTGTTATCAAGCTAAAAAATAAAACCATTCCCAAGCAGGCACTTTTCAGAAGGAAAGACATGATGAATTGAAACCTGTTTGTACTTTTTTGTATTCATGATCTAACATTCATCTATGGGTATAACGTGCAATATCCTTATATCTTAACATGCAATAACGAAATGTGCAATAACGCATTGTGCAATAATTATGATTATGTATAACCACTGTGAATTTTTCTGCATGTGCAATACTTAACTACTATGTGCAGTTTTCGTAATGTCAGTATTATCATATTTAACTTTTGATGTACCTCTTTTAATCCTACGTATTTTATATATATATTTTTTTTTTTATTTCATCATTACTATTTTATATATATTTTCTATTTTAAACCTACGGTGTTTTTAGCATGAACCAATGCACATAATTTCGTTTTTTTCTGTACACTTTGGTATACAGTGAAATGACAATAAAGTAAATCTTGAATCTTGAATCTTGAAATAAATTACACCAATATCAAAAACATCACCAATACCTCTGGCAGACATACAGCCCTAGACCTTCCACCATGTTTCACCAAAGGCCACAAGCACTCATTTCTTCATCTCTCTCCAACTTTTCTTTTCCTATATTGTTGACGATTGGACCCAAAAATTTCAAAATTGAATTTGTAACTCCATAATACTCTTTTCCACTTATTCCAATCTTTTTGAGCTTTAGCATATCTTGCCCTTTTTACTCTATTTCCCTTCCGTAAAGGTGGTTTCTTGGCTGTTATTCTAACACAAATGTGATTTCAAGCTTCTTCGGACTACAGAAGAGTCAACCTGGCATCCCAATGAAGCTTCCAAATTCTGAGCCAGGTCCTTGCTAGACTTCTTTCGGTCTCTCAAAAAACAAACTCTAAAAAACTTCTTATCAGAATATGAATGTTTTCTTGGCCTTCCAGTAATTTTTTGTCCTTGACCTTTTCTAATGTTTCAAATTTCTTTATAACAGCTTGAATATCCAGTTTGTTTTCTGATTTCTCTTTGAAAGTGACATTGCTTATGCAAAATTATGATCTTATCACTCAAATCAATTTCTGTGATCTTTGGTGTTTTGAATGGAATAATGTGATTAAAAGTTGGTCTTATACATATTAGCAAGCTTCCAATAAATTAAACTTGTATATAATGCTCAAACAACCTGGTGTAACAGACCTTTTTACTGCAGTCATTTTGACATGAGATAGCAGGACAAATAGGTGTAAGCATTGACATTAATTAAGGTTCCATTACATTTAGGTTGAAGATAGCCAGAATTCTGCTATTGTTTAGGTGTAAAGAGAGGTCACACTAAATACTTGCCACTTTAGCCTATAGAAGCTGTTGTTTTTTGTTTTTTATTTTCTGTTTTTTAATACTGAACACAAATTTCCTGTATTTTCTGGTTGTATTAAAATATCTGTGGTCATTATACCATTGCTAAAACAACAAATATAATAGTGGCCCAAGACGTTTGCACAGTACTGTACAGGTATAAATGCTAATGTTTGAGGTTAGTGAGCTTTATATTTTAGAGAGCTGGCTGAAATCAGGCTTTTCTGTGTTTAATTAGCTAAATACATGAACCAATTACATTTGATAAACTGGTTGATCAAGTAACAAAGAGGGCAATTGACTTTTTAATTTATTCTATTTTAATAACTGTTGTCAAGTCGATTGCAACTCCATACAAATAGTGTTTCTGTAGAAGATCCTGTCTTCTGTTTGGGTCATCAGGCTTCTTAATAGCTTGTTCATTGTTCCTCTAATTGTATCCATCCATCTATTTGCTGACCGTCCTCATCCTCTTTAACCTTCAACTGTGTTTTCCAATTAACTGGTTCTTCTCATAATGTGTCCAAAATTATACTTCAGTTATTTACTTCAGTTTGGTGTAAAAAGGGTTAAATAACTCTTTTTCCTACATAAATATAATTGTGTTGTGCATAATATGTTTCTTAATATGTTTGTGTGATGTGTTTTAGCAATGAAATTGAAAGCATTTCGTTTTTTACACCATTTAGTTTCATGTTATTGAATCTTAAGCTTGTGAAAATGAATTCTCTGGTATAAAAGTAAATATAAGTATTGTTATGTTTTATGCTAAAAATCAGCATTGCAGTGACTGCACCACTAGTGTCACCGAGGGGCTGGCTTTGTGTGTGTGTGTGTGTGTGTGTGTGTGTGTGCGCGCGTGTGTGAGAATGAATGTATGAATATATTTGCATTTAATCATATTCTATTTGAAGCTGATTTTTCATATCACACAAGGACATGATCTGTTGCCAGGCCACTAAAATATTTATTTATAACATTTATTAAAGAGTAAAACTACAAGAAATGGTACTTTAATATAGATGATGAATGTACAAAAAAGCTAACAATTAAAATAACTATAACTTTGAAGCTTTTAGGATACTGTTCAAAATAATATATCATTCATCCATGTGTAACAGATAACAAGAGCAGTCAGTCAGTCATTGCTGCTCAAATGGTCGGGGTGTTGCCTGGGAATTTGGGCCCCATAAAAAAAATATTACACCCCCACCACAGGTCACACCAACAAATTAATTATCTAAAGCAAGACTGATGCTCTCTATAAAAAACGTGCTAAAGGCGTCTTCTACAATATAAATGGTAAAAATCGCAAATGGAAATACCTGTTTCATTTCCTTTAGGTTTCGATTTTATTTTAAAATAGCACATGATGCTCCACTCCGTCCTTGCAGTTCACTGCTGGTACCATTCACACATGGTTTGAGAGCAGACCGAACCTTTTTGCCAATCAAATAAAGAGAAAGTTACTTTGAAATAAAATATTCTATTAATGATGATTGTTTAATAATTTAATATGGAAAAAAATACCAAATGTTTTAATAAGTTTTTGGCCGGTCAGTTACAGGCCCTTCAGAATCTTCCAATATTTACCCCCTCATGCGGATCTCCTGCTAATAGTACTTTGCTTGCAGACATACTGATTGGACGTCCCTGCAAAAGATGACACCTTGAAGGCAGCATATGTTGCTCTAAGATCTCAATGTACTTTTCTGCATTAATGCTGCCATCACAGAAGTGTAAATGACCTTTGCCAAGGGCACTGACACAGTCTCACATCATGACAGACTCTGGCTTTTGGACTTTGGCTTTTTCTCCAAGTGGCATTTGTGCATGTAACTCTGTATTGTAGTGCTTGACAAAGTAATTTCTTGCCCATGTGGTTATATCAGCTATTGTTGAGTGGCGGTTCTTGATGCAGTTGCATCTGAGGGATTGAAGATCATAGGCGTTAAGCTTAAGCTTGGGTGATTACCATGATTACTTAGGAGAACTTAGCAATTTGATAATAATGAATAGCACAATTTCCAACAATGAGACAGTAAATGAGAGCATAACAGAAACAGGTTGAAAAGAAACATACAATAATATCAGGTATCACAAAAGCATAATACATAATATTTATCTAAAACCTTAATTTGCCATAAAACATAGTGTGTTAAATTATGAAACCACAAATGGTGTCAGTTTTAAGGATCGAGATAGGAAATAAATGGTACTTTTCAGGACACAAGCACAACTATAAATAAAATTACCAAACCACATATGGTGTCATTTCTATTTTGAAGATATAGATGGGATATAAATGGCACCTTTTTTAAATTCAGGACACAAGGATACGTATAGCTTGTAGGCAGCGCCAGGGCCTCTTTTACTTGCTCCCTTTTCATGACACAAAATTATAGTCAGTTTGTTTAATGCTGAAAACTCTGTCCTGCTTATAAATTGGCACCCCGTCCAAGGTGTATTCCCACCCTCCATTTACTGTTTCTGATGCTTTGGATCCACTGCCACCCTGATCAAAATAAAGCGGTTATTAAAAGCATAAAATGAAGTATAGCATGCACCCTTAGAAAATAATTCTAATACATTTATTTAGTTAATTATTTGGAAATGTAATTCTTGTCGCTGCAGTGCAAACCTTTAATCAGACACAATGGCTTTAAAACATACTATCCTTCATCATGTGTCTTTACAAGCAAATTATTCTTGATATTTATTGTTATTATTTCATTAGTGGTATCTGCACCAAAAGGTTAGAAACAAAGCAAGCAAGTTGCTCAGATTGTTCTACCTATACAGCCTTCCTTGGTCATGTATTTAGCTAAAACAGTGTGTGAGTTACTGTTCTTTGTCTACTGTTTATCAAATAATGCATCAACCTTGATAATGACAAGAAGACTTTAAGCAAGCGACTTAAATCATGCAATGTGTTACAATGATTTTGTGTAGTGCACACTGTGCTCTACTGTGTCTCTAAACTATTTACTATTACTTTCAGAATAGTCTTGAGTCTTGAGATTGGCAATATTACAGTATGTACTGCTGTGTATGATGAGGTTTGTCTTTTTGTTCTCACCATAGGGTTCAGCAGACTCGTATACCAGTCGACCGTCTGACTCTGATGTGTCTCTGGAGGAGGACAAAGAGGCACAGCGCAGAGAGGCTGAGAGACAGGCCCAGCTCCAGCTTGAAAAGGCCAAGGTTTATCTTCTTTTATTTGGCTGTGCTGTATCTTATGCATGTGTGCATTCTCCGTGGCATTGTGTTGACTTGTGGATATGTGTATAAGGAAAATGGCTTAAAAATTAAATAATATAAGAAATTCCTTAGTTATTGTACCGATTGTATTAAAACCAGTAAAGAGATATTTAGTGAATATTGTCCTAAAATAGAGAAAAATCAAATACATTTAATACATTGAATGCCTTTACCCCTGAGAAAGTGGAACAGTTAACAATCTGCATATTTCTGTTTGTTTAGTTTTCTCATGCTGGTGTAATGGTCATTGGTGCAACTACCACTAGTAGAGCACTATGGGCACACTGTTTTTAAGCAAATCTAAGCAAAAAACAAATAACAAAAGCGCAATGTATGTTTTACTTCATGAACATTATGACAATGCACAATCTGAATTTAAAATCTAAAAAGTTTGGGACAGGAGCAAGTTGACATTACATCTTCTTCTATAAAAAAAACTTAATAATTGCTTTAAAAATAAAAATACGGTGCCCAGGTGGCACAGCGGGATATTCCGCTTCATACGCTGTGTAAGGACCCTGATTGGCGGAAGAGACGCCTGTGCAGAATGCAGGGGCGAGAAGAGGAGGGCTGTGCATGTGTCGAAAGAGTAGTGTACAGCGACATGCTCTTTTTGGATGCAATCTGGTATCTATGCATTTAAAAAAATAAATAAATAAATAAAATAAAAATACAAGATAATCCAGTTTTTAAAAGTGTTTTTTTCATTTGTCTGTTATCCTAGTCTATAACTGTGCAACTACACAGGGTTTACACAGGATAATGTAACTTTGCTACTATAATGATTGCTTAATATGGCTTGGTGTCACCCACCCCACACCCCAAACAAAACATTTCTACCTGGAAAGATGTTCTTCTAAGATGTTTTTTTGCAATAATGGTGCCCTTACATAGTTAACTAATGGGCACTAATACACCTCGATACCATGATCGTATTTCAACCATTATGCTGGTAAAAATCTGGATAATCCATTTTCTCTAACTAACAAAACATGAGTTATTTCTGTAAATGTAGGGCAGTTGTAGCCTAGCGGTTAAGGTACTGGACTAGCAATCAGAAGGTCGCTGGTTCAAGCCCCACCACTGCCAGGTTGCCACTGTTGGACCCTTGAGTAAGGCTCAATTGCTTAGACTGTATACTGTCACAGTACTGTTAATCGCTTTGGATAAAAGCATCTTCAAAATGCCAAAAATGTAAATGTAAACAGTTTAAAAGGCATGTCAGACGACACATTCCCACTCGCAAGCTCAAGCCCAGAAAAGTCAGAAAGTTTTAAGACATTATTGATATATGTTTTCCACTGTGCATAATGCATATTTTAGGTAACACATAACATGCCAAGAGTCGAAGTACATGTACAAATTACTGCATTTTTACCTGGTAAACTGACTGCTTGGCAAGTTGCAGATTCTTTAACCAAAATTATACAGTATAACAGTGTGCTACTGAATATTATCCTGGACAGGACCGATTTTCATTGATATGCTAGACCACTGTGTACCAGAATGATTATTATTTAACAGTGCACTCCGAAAAAAAGTGGAACATTGGCCCATTTGCCTTGCCTTTGTGCCAGAACTACAATCATCCTTATGCCATTACAAAACAGCACAGTTTGTTTTTGGGGTGTAAGTATAGAGTATATACTTTAAATGTGTCAATGGAAGGACAAAAGGAAAAGGCAATGCTCTGGTTTTGGAGTCCCAAGGTCCCAAGTCTGCAAAATCCTACTTTCTAATACTAGAAAAACTTTTATGTTAGACCTGATTTCTCAACCCAGAAAGAACACAGCTAGCTTTTTATAGTTTATGTGGTGCCTTGAATTCATATGGAGCTAAGGCTAGAATATTATATTTATTGTTTAGTGCTTAAGGTGCAGGATTGAGTTTGCTGTAAATTAGGGGTATTGGTTAACCATTAAGGCATCATAATGCTTTGGACTAAGAAAATATGTCTATAGCTAAACATTAACTAAAACATTAATGTGTTGGGCATTGATATAGCACATATTCAATTTAAAACAGGGTCATTAAAAATGCGTAACATATTCATCTAACTATTCTTATAATTATATTTTTACATTTACGGCATTTAGCAGATGCTTTTATACAAAGCGACTTACAGTACTGTGACAGTATACAGTCTGAGCAATTGAGGGTTAAGGGCCTTGCTCAAGGGACCAACTGTGGCAACCTGGCAGTGGTGGGGCTTGAACCAGCGACTTTTGGATTGCTAGTGCAGTACCTTAACCACTAGGCTACAACTGCCCTATACAGTATTTAATTATAAATGAACTCAACAAAAACAGCCAGGGACCTTCCTGCATGGGTTTCTTCCGGGTGTTTGAGTTTCCTCCCGCAAGTCCAAAGACATGCAGTCAGGCCAAATGGAGCTACCTAAAATGCCATAGGTATGAGTGTGTGTGTTTGTGTGTGTGTGTGTGTGTTTGTGTGTGTGTGTGTTTGCCCTGTACAGGGTGTTTCCTGCCTTTTGGTCAATGAATCAGACCTACTGCAAACTGATGAGAATAAAGCAGTGGTAAAACAGACAATGACACCTTGAAGGCAGCATATGTGGCTCAAAGATCTCAATGTACTTTACTGCATTAATGCTGCCATCACAGAAGTATAAATGACCTTTGCCAAGGGCACTGACACAGCCCCATACCATGACAGACTCTGGTTTTTGGACTTGTTGCTGATAACAGTGGATGATCCTTTTCATCATCTGGACATGGTTAACATAAGGCTTCTTTTTTGCACAGTAAAGTTTTAAGTGGCATTTGTGCATGTAACTCCGTATTGTATCATTATGTGTGGGTTTCCTCCGGGTGCTCGGGTTTCTTCCCTCAAGTCCAAAGACATGCAGTCAGGCCAACTGGAGCTACCTAAAATGCCATAGATATGAGTGTGTGTGTGTGTGTGTGTGTGTGTGTGTGTGTGTGTGTTTGCCCTGTACAGGGTGTTTCCTGCCTTTTGGTCAATGAATCAGACTCACCACAAAACTGATGAGAACGAAGCGATGGTAAAACAGACAATGAATCGACAAATACATTTAAAAAAGTAGAGTAGAGATGGCCTTTGTCCCCAGAACAACTTTACTCTTACTTTACGATACTCTTACTATCACTTAACAGAATTTTTTGTAGCCAGATACTGAATCATTTATTAAGAAGAAGATCTTCTAATTAGGGTAAATAAGCACCATAGGGTGCACCTGTGTCTGTGAAATTCATTCAGATTCATTCTCACACATAATGCCTCATATTTGGCAGTTATTTGACCATGTAATATAATGATTTCTGTGAACTGGCAGCCCAAACAATTATGGTGATTTTGTGAGTTCAATGCACCATCCATATGTAGAAAAAAATTGTGAAAGCTGACCAATCCATCAATTTATTAAAAAAATTGACTTGAAATTATATTATGTTTCAACTCTGTGACTGATGGTCCTGCAGTGGACACCCTTTATTCTGCCTTATTTAAGGTTTGACATGTTGCATTGACATCTCATTAATCAAAATGCTCATTGCCAGAGCTCCTTTATGTGGTTAGAAGGAATTGCAAGGTTGATTGCCAATTAACTACAGAACCAATCCACATTTCTGAGGCAGTCTAGCTACAGATAAGTGCATTTCTATGGAACATTACTTTTGTTCATTTGTGAGCAATAGACTTTATGACCCTATAGACTTTATGACCCTGCAGATTTTATTGACTTAACTCACCAAGTCTTTCCTGCACTTTGGAGGGTGTGCTAGAAGACACAATAGTTGTGCTACAGGAAGAAAAAATAATGCAATGTGATTTGCAAGGGAAGCAGGAAAACAATGGTGTGGGACATGGAGGTAATGACTGAAATATCTGAATAGCCGCTAATATTTTTTTGTTGAGTAATAAGCTGCAAAAAAGGAGCTTTGCATGACCAAATGCATCAGCTCAGTCAATGGAGCTAATTTGGAAGGTTATGGGCAGGGGTCAGTGGTGGACAAACAGCCAGACAGAGACTCTAAGTCTATGACTTTAAACCATTTATAGACCTTGCTTTGTGCACAGGATTACCATATACCTGAAAAAAGGCCTTCTCCAAGTATGTACTATATGTTGGCAATGATTATGAGTTTTTTTTTTAGAAGGGGTCAGGGACATATTTGGATAATTTGGGGGACAAATACTCAAGTAAAAAAAATATTACATACAGTGCCACATCCGCGCGGCACGGTAGCACTGTCACCTCACAGCAAGAAGGTCCTGTCTTTGATCCCCAGGCGAGGCGGTCCGAGTCCTTTCTGTGTGGAGTTTGCATGTTCTCCCTGTGTCTGCGTGGGTTTCCTCCGGTAGCTCCGGTTTCCTCCCACAGTCCAAAAACATGCAGTAAGGTTAATTAAAGACACTGAATTGTCCTATAGGTCAATGGGTGTGTGTGTATGTGTCTGCCCTGCGATGGACTGGCGCCCCATCCAGGGTGTTACTGTGCACCGTGCACCCATTGAAAAGCTGGGATAGGGTCCAGCACCCTGTCTCAGCTACCCCTAGCTGTCATTAGCTAATCATGTGTGTGCTGTGTCCAACCGGATACTATTGTCACTGACACTTCCTGAATCTTAAGAGTAGTGGGCTAGCGTACTTCACTGCTGCACCACCTGAGTG
Organism: Trichomycterus rosablanca; assembly: GCF_030014385.1. Lineage (NCBI taxonomy): Eukaryota > Metazoa > Chordata > Actinopteri > Siluriformes > Trichomycteridae > Trichomycterus > Trichomycterus rosablanca. The sequence goes on along the minus strand of NC_085991.1, from coordinate 23,187,594 downwards.
CCCAAAACTAAATTTTTAAATATAGGTCTTGCAAAGAGGGCTTCTGTTTAGTATGAGCCCAAAAGGGCAGCTGGTTGAGCACCACCTAGGGGTCAATGTTTGCATGTTAGAAGCAGGAAAAATGGGCAAGCATAAGGATTTGAGCGAGTTTGACAAAGGCCAAGTTGTGATGGCTAGACGACTGGGTCAGAGCATCTCCAAAACTGCAGCTCTTGTGCGGTGTTCCCGGTCTGCAGTGGTCAGTATCTATCAAAAATGGTCCAATGAAGGAACAGTGGTAAACCGGCAACAGGGTTATGGGCGGCCAAGGCTCATTGATGCATGTGAGGAGCGAAGGCTGGCCTGTGTGGTCCAATCCAACAGACGAGCTACTGTAGCTCAAATTGCTGAAGAAGTTAATGCTGGTTTTGATAGGAATGTGTCAGAATACACAGTGCAGGACTGTTTTGGCAGCAAAAGGGGGACCAACACAATATTAGGATTATAATGTTATGCCTGATCGGTGTAATATACATTGGAAATTTCTGGTCACAGAAGTATGCAAACAGTCAGCTGTGGGAATGTCAGTACTGGATCAGTATCAGTTATACTGGCTTTAATATCAGTATTAGATCAAAAATGGAATAAAAATTGATTTGAGGCTTTGCAATTGCCAATTACTTGAATGAACTGCTTTAAATTACTTTTGTCTGTTATTGAAGTGGGAATATCAAAGTAGCCTGGGAATGAACTGTGTCTTTGTGTGTGCACTCTAATTAGAAACTACTTTGCTAGTGTTATTCATGATTAGCAATCTTAATCTCTGCATCACTTGCTTTATCATACACGTACACAAATCCCATCACATAATCTCTCTCGTTCTCTCTCACTGCCTTGTCACTTTTTATTCTCTTAATAATAACATTTGCTGTTGCCAAAATTTATCGGACTGCTGAATTTTAGACACAGCTTTAAGGTTACTCCAGGTCGTCTGGAGCAGCTATCGTTTTTAGAACAAGCTTTATTAGAGGCAAAATGAGGCAGGTGTTCAGAGCTAGGCGATTCCTAATGCACACACTGATACACACAAACATTCTCAGTGAGGATTTTTCTTCTATCCCCATTAATCTCTTCTCTTTTTTTCTCTCCAGCCTTGTTTTTCTTCCGCGTGTTAAATATAGCACTGGCCATCAATCTCATATTAAAAATTCATCAGGCGCATGAATATTCATAGCAAGGCCAGCAGCAGTAGACATTGGGACAAAAATAAGAGATTATTTATTAGGGTTGGACAGGCAACGACCATATGCTTCCTTAACACACAAAGGCAACGTTTTTACACACAAGCTCCTTATAAACAGGGCAGTTTACATCCAAATCACCTACAGACTTTAATAAGACATATAATGTGGCTTTTAGACCTGTGTGCATACATTATTGGATTGTATTTAAATGCATTCTGTATATGGTTGCAATGGGAATTATTACCTTAAAACGGTGATGTGTTGGTGCTGAAGCCTATCCCAGCTTTTCAATGGGCGCAAGGCACACAGTAACACCCTGGACGGGGCGCCAGTCCATCTCAGGGCAGACACAAATACACACACACACATTCACCTATAAGGCAATTTAGTGTCTCCAATTAACCTGACTGCATGTTTTTGGACTGTGGGAGGAAATAGGAGTTCCTGGAGAAAATCCATGCAGAACATGAACATGCAAACTCCACACAGAAAGGACCCGGACCGCCCCACCTGGAGCTCGAACCCAGGACCTGCTTGCTGTGAGGTGACAGTGCTACCCACCGAGCCACCGTGCCGCCCCAGAATGAAAACATCTAACAAGAATTCTCAGTAAACAGAAAAAAATATTTATTGATACATAGAAGCAATTTTCTTTGCATTCTTTTGCCTCAATAACCTCTAGTAAGCGGTCTCAGTAAATGTTAACAAGCTTCTGACACCTCACTTGTAGACTCTTTGCACATTCTTCTCATGCAAAAGCTCACTGAGATTTGGTGGCTTTCATGCTCCAACTGCTGTCTTTAAATCCAGTCAACTACTTTCTATGTGATTTAAGTCTGGAGACTGATAAAGCCACTTCATGATTTCCCAACCAAGCTTTGGTTGACTTGGCTGCAGCGAATTAACACTGATGAGGCGCAGAGACTGCCCTATTACGGTCAGTCATCTGCTCCCCATGCCCTCTGTTGGCCATAGTGGCATAGCATGTGGGTAGGATTTTGTAACCTGTGTCCCCCCCTGCAGGTAGGCCTGTTACAGTTGTCTCCTCTCTCAGCATTTGTGACAGCTCCTTAGTTTTCACCATAGTTGCAACACAACTCTGGGTGATGTTCATAGAACACATAACAGCTGAATGAAATTAAGGGTGGTTATTGAGTTCCCAATGGTTTAATCATACTGTAACCTAGTTCCAGGTCATACAGCTTAGCAGTAGGTTTTAGGATCAGCAATATTATGTAGCTGTTGATTGCTTGTGACATGGTCTATTCACAAAATATCCTACTACTATTAAAAACTACATTATTCATTTTCCTTGTTTATTTGTTGTGTTATTCGACTGATGAATACTTAATTTGAAACAAAATCTAGCTATGCAGTTGTGTTTATGTTTACAGTTATACATTCTTTTTTATTGGGTTAGATATTCCTAATTGCAGAACGCCTGTACATTTACATTTTCTTCATTAAGCTGACGCTTTTATCCAAAGCAACTTACAGTACTGTGACAGTATACAATCTAAGCAATTGAGGGTTAAGGGCTTTGCTCAACAGTGGCAATCTGGCAGTGGTGGGGCTCAAACCAGCGACTAGTACTAGTCCAGGACTTTAACCACTAGGCTACAACAGGGTCAGAGCCTTTATTTGTCATATATACATATACAGGTGTACAGTACAACGAAATTTTTTCTTCGCATATCCCATCTTGTTTGGAAGCTCAGGTCAGAACGCAGGGTCAGCCATTGTACGGCTCCCCTGGAGCAGAAAGGGTTAAGGGCCTTGCTCAAGGGCCCAACAGTGGTAGCATGGCAGAGCCGGGATTCAAACTCTCAACCTTTCAACTGATAGCCCAAAGCTCTAACCACTAGGCTTCCACTGTTTCTAATTACAGCTGTATAAAATGTTCTACCAGCGTCCAGTTTTTCTTTACCTTTGTACAGATACAAAATAGTTTTTCAGCATATGCCTGCCTGTGCAATAACCCTGATTGACACAGAAAGGGTTTCTATGGTGTTTTTAGACTTTTTAGATGGACCAGGAACAGCTTTGTTAATAAAGACAAAGCTACAACATTATCACTGGAACATTGAGAAGGGGAACAGTGGAAATAAGCCAATCATTTTTAAAATGAATCTTTGGCACGGTGGCTAAGTGGGTAGCACTGTCGCCTCACAGCAAGAAGGTCCTGGGTTTGATCCCCAGGCGGGGCGGTTTGGGTCCTTTCTGTGCGGAGTTTGCATGTTCTATCCGTGTCTGTGTGGGTTTCCTCCGGTCAGGTTAATTGGAGACACTGAATTGCCCTATAGGTGAATGGGTGTGTGTGTGTCTGCCCTGCGATGGACTGGCGTCCCGTCCCGTCCAGGGTGTTAATGTGTGCTGGGATAGGCTCCAGCACCTAGTGAGTGAGATTATGATATTAAATATAGTTTTATGCGTACAGATGTGGCTGAAAACCTTACTTTTCAAAAGTTATTTTGAAACTATAATATCCAGGTATATTTCACTTATTATTATTGAATAGATGAGAAACACTGAATAGAATGTAGCCTTGTTGGTGGTAGATCTTACAGACAGAAGGAGGGGGAATGTGAGATCGAAGTGAGGAATGGACAAAAGAATGTGCTGACATCAGTAGTCTTAACTGATCATCCAGAGCAGGAGAGAGGTGATGCAAGAGTGCATGATGTCCAAGCAGCCTACCAACACCACTGCTACTGAAGGACAAAGTGTCCTCTATGTTGGCGTAGATGTAATTCACAGTCTATAACTATTTTGTGAGTGTGTGTGTGTGTGTGTGTGTGTGTGTGTGTTCATCTATTCCGTGCTTTTGCTTGTTTTGTTTTTTTCAATTCAGGCTCTCCATAAAACAAATTTCTCTATATAGAAAAAAATCCCCACTACATCTATTTTTTACATCAGTCCATCACTGAATATGTGTATTTTACTCCCCCTCCTTTTTCTTTTACTCTAAGTTAAGGTCATTCAGGGGACACAGATGAAGACTGCAGTTTTGTGAAATATGCTCTGAGATTTCATAGCGCATGTTCATCATGTATTTGCTGACCTTTGTAACGTTTTTACATTATGTCTCGTATTATGTATTACTCTTTGTCAGACTGTATTTATAATAGATATACAATCATTATAATCATTAGGTGTTTCAGTAGAAGAGATAAAACTTCTGAACTTTTGTATGAAAAAATTGGCATGACCTGTTTCAGAAATGCTTTTCAGTAGTGTCAAATAGTATGAAACTAAAACGTTTAAAGATTTAACATTTCACTCAACCTGTTACTCAATACTGATTCCATGATTTGTATAGAAAAACACTATAAAATTTAAGAAAAATGCAAAATAGAAGCTTCTCCAGTTTTAATACTGTAGCATTCGGTAGACTATATGGCCAGAAGTATACGCCGACAAGGTATAACATTATGACCACTGACAGGTGAAGTGAATAACCCTGATTATCTCTTCATCACGGCACCTGTTAGTAGGTGGGACATATAAGGCAGCAAGTGAACATTTTATCCTCAAAGTTGATAGCTGCGTCCAGAATCGCATACTTCCATACTCAATAGTACGCGAAATGAGTTCGCGAGAGCGGTTAGTGTGTCCGAATACATAGTATACACAAAAAGGTACGCGAGAAGTACTCGGATGATCTACTTCTTGGGCAGTCATGTTTGAGTATGCAAGCGATGCACACTTGTGGTCCGCTAATGTATCCCATAAGCGGAATAAGAAACAAAAAAAGATAGCGGAAAACGGAGAGTACTCTGTTTACAAGTAAGATAAATAAAATAAAAATTTTAAAGACAAATAAGTAAAAAAAAGATGATAAATATCCAAAATTTTGGCGAGTGGGGTTTGTAACTATGGTGATATTACGTCATCACGTCCCCACGTCATCACTTGACGTTGGTAAAATGGCGGATGTAGTACGTCGCGGTGTTGTGTGCATACTGCATACTTCTGTACTGAAAGTATGTACTTTTTTACCGGCTGAGTAGTGCATACTTCCTCCAATCTAGTACGTACTCTGTAAGTATGCGATTCCGGACGCAGCTGATGTGTTAGAAGCAGGAAAAATGGGCAAGCATAAGGATTTGAGCGAATTTGACAGGGGCCAAATTGTGATGGCTAGACGACTGGGTCAGAGCATCTCCAAAACTGTATCTAGACTCAGTATGACATGTAGACATGTAAACTCAGTATCTAGAAAGGAACTGTGGTAAACCAGCGACAGGGTCATGAGCGGCCAAGACTCATTGATGCACGTGGGGAGCGATTTGGTCCGATCCAACAGACGAGCTACTGTAGCTTAAATTGCTGAAGAAGTTAGTGCTGGTTCTGATAGAAGGGTGTAAGAATACACAGTGCATCGCAGTTTGTTGTGTATAAGGTCTGCATAGCCACAGATCAGTCAGGGTGCCCATGCTGACCCCTGTCCACCGCAGAAAGTGCCAACAATTGGCATCGGAACATGAGCATCGAAACTGGAGGCAAGCCGGTGGAGGCAGTGCGATGCATTGGTCATAATGTTATGTCTCATCGGTAAATGGACATTTGTCCATAAGCAAGTTAAACACATCATTTTACAGTCGATAGCATTTGTATAGAGTTGGCCCCAACTTCTACAAGAAGCTTACACTTTTCTAAAGCCTTGCTTAGGGGCCCAACAGTGGCAAATGGCTTGAAACAGCAATCCTTTGTTAATCCAGTACCCTTACCGCTAAGCTACCACTGAGGAAGAGTTTTCCTCATGTGTTAGGTATAATAATAATTATT